>NC_059204.1:585917-801994 GCF_020615455.1 Coregonus clupeaformis | reverse complement strand
TTGACAAGATTTACAGCATGGAGGAAGCACAGATTAGTAAATCGTCCATATATTGAATCAATGTTCCCTCGAGTATCAATTCCTCAAGGTCTGTTCTCAGGACCTGATTAAATACATGTGGTGAGTGTTTAAACCCCTGTGGCATGCATGTGTATGTGTTTTGCCTGCCTTTGTATGTAAATGCAAACAGATGTCTACACTACTCTGCCAGGGACACACTAAAAAATGTTGATCTATTACTGTAAAATACTTCACTTACGGAGGAACATTGGTCAGCAGCGTGTGGGGATTTGGGACTTCAGCAGGCCAGTCTTGCAGTATGTCATTTACTGTCCTCAAGTCATGCACCAACCTCCATTTCTGTTTGTCTGCTTTAAGGACTGGCAACAGAGGTGAGTTACACCAACTCTGCGTCTCTGTTAGCACTCCTGTTTTTGTTAATCCTTCAATTGACTTTGCTTATGCCTTCTTCTGCCTCAGGTTTCATGTGATACTTGGCTTTCCAATGAGGCTTTGCATCTGGTTTTGTAGCTGATTCTACCAGTCCCACATCTGTGTCATGCTGTGACCATACCTTGCTAGGTATGTTATTTTCCATTTCGTGTCTAAGACTCTACACTGGTGTTATTGCTTCCCCTTGCTGAACTTGTTTCCTAGCTGTAATCCCTACCTCCTCTGGGTCACCAGTCATTACTGTGGTACACAGTATTTTAATAAATTATTTATCCACCGAGTGCTAAATCAAGGGGTTGTCGGTCTTGTCCCATCGGCTTGCTTTTACTCGCTTTATCATGGGACCTAGATATTTCACTACAGCTCCTTTATTTACCAATAAGGTAATATGGGGGACAGCACCAGGAATGTTATGCGATCTTGCTATGAAGTCTGAGCCTTCCACGTCTGTTACTTCCATAGCCGCCCCTTGTTTCCCAATGATTATATGTTGGGATATGATAGGGGCTGATTTTCCGTGTGCGTCCAGCAACCACAGTTGTTCCAGGAGGGGATCACATTGGGGGTTGTACTGCATTGTGCAGTGGTATTCTGATTTTGTTCATTCTGCTTTAGGTATCAGCGTTCTAATAAACCTACCCCATTTTTCCATTGTTTTATCTACTTCTCGTTTAATGCCTCCTAGCCAGTATACAAATGTTTATGTCTCCTGTCATCATCATTTGCAAGTTTAACCCTGCTTTATGTATGATCAACCCTTCTGAAGTACAACGAATTTGTATGCCCATTTTACACAAGGCGTCTCTTCCTAATAGGTTGACAGGGATGTGTTCTGATACTAATATGGGGAGGGTTGCGGAATTGTTGTCAGCTGTTAACCAAACTGGAGCTGTCATTGGAATTAACTGTGTTTGTCCCGAGAATCCTACATGACCCCCCTGCGCCTTCATCTTTAGTGGCTCTGTGACCTCCCTAATCAACCCAGATCCCAACGGACGGCTATCTAAGGCATGAATCTGGAAAGGCACATCTACTGGTCGGAGGGGAATCCCTAACTTAACACAAAAATTATGATCAATAAAATTCCCAGCTGCGCCTGAATCGACTAGCGCCTTATGCTGGGAATGAGATGCAACCTGGGGGAATACTACAGGTATACACATGTGAGAGCTCTGGGTGAGTTGGGCGCCTACTCACCTGAAATGAATCCCCAGTGCGTGACCTGTTGCCTCGATCCCCTGGAGACCCCAGCACAAAACCGCAGTGTGTCCTCTACGGCCACAGTTGGTGCAGGGGATGGCCTCCCTCCAGATCTCTCTCCTCCTCTCTCTAGCGCCAGCACCCCCGAATTCCATAGGGCTCGGCTCGGAGGTGCTGGGGGATGGAATGGACGGCCCCAACTCCGGACGTCCGCGGGTGCTGGGTGGCCAGCAGGGTATCCAGACGGATTGTCATGTCCACCAACTGGTCGAAGGTTAAATTGGTGTCCCTGCAGGCCAACTCTCGTCGAACGTCCTCTCGCAGGCTGCACCGATAGTGGTCGATGAGGGCCCTCTCATTCCACCCCGCATCCGCCGCTAGAGTCCGGGAAGTCCAGGGCGAACTCCTGTGCGCTCCTCTTCCCCTGTCGGAGGTGGAACAGACGCTCCCCGCCGCTTTACCCTCTGGGGATGATCGAAAACAGCCCTGGAAGCGGCGGGAGAACTTCTGCGTAGCTGATGGTGGCGGCGTCTATTCCCCTCCATTCGGCATTGGCCCACTCCAAAGCCTTGCCGGAGAGACAGGAGATGAGGGCGGAAACGCTCGTATCCCGAGGGCGCCGGGTGTATGGTTGCCAGGTAGAGCTCCACCTGAAGGAGGAACCCCTGACACCCGGCTGCGGTGCCATCATATGCCCTCGGGAGCGAGAGCCGAATCCCACTGGACTTCGGAGCTGGTATGATGGGGCTGGCCGATGGTGGTGGTACAGTAGGAGGAGGTGTGGGCAAGCCTCCTCTCTCCAATCGGCGCAGGGTGTTCATGACTTCTTGCATGGCGGCGCCGAGTTGCTGGATCATGGCGTCCTGGCTGCTGACCCGCTCCTCCAGTGACTCGGTCACCGCCGCTGCAGCTCCTGCTGACTCCATAGGTGGTGTGTTATTCTGTCAAGGTTCTGATGTGGATGCGGTGGTGGAGTCAAGCGCAGGACACAAAGGAATAGTCAAGACGACTTTACTCAATACCTCTTAAGTTACACACAAAATAAAAGCCTCCAAAACACAAGAGGTGAAACAAATACGCGAGTGCGTAAATCCCACAAAAGCCAAAGACACAGAACCTAAACATACAAGACAGGCGGACAATAACACACAAAATGCAAACCTAATACAGGGGAACTTATAGGAGACATAATCAAGACAGAATACGAGACAGGTGCACCAACTAGACATAACCAAACAAACATTGAAAACATCAAGCGGTAGTAGCTAGTACTCCGGGGACGACGAACGCCGAAGCCTGCCCGAGCAATGAGGAGGAGCAGCCTCGGCGGTCTCCGTGACAGGGGGTGAATACTTTCGCAAGCCACTGTACCAGTATTTTCCTTAGTGTCAATGTAGTAACTGCCTGTGGTTTCAATATCACTGGTTTATTGTCCACTCTACTCGTCTTAGTACCACTGACATGTCTATCTCTGGGTCTTTTATATGTTGTCCAGTAATTCCTTTTCCACTTTCAAACCCTTCCTGCTCTCCTACAGTGGGGAAAAAAAAGTATTTAGTCAGCCACCAATTGTGCAAGTTCTCCCACTTAAAAAGATGAGAGAGGCCTGTAATTTTCATCATAGGTACACGTCAACTATGACAGACAAATTGAGGGAAAAAAATCCAGAAAATCACATTGTAGGATTTTAAATAAATTTATTTGCAAATTATGGTGGAAAATAAGTATTTGGTCACCTACAAACAAGCAAGATTTCTGGCTCTCACAGACCTGTAACTTCTTCTTTAAGAGGCTCCTCTGTCCTCCACTTGTTACCTGTATTAATGGCACCTGTTTGAACTTGTTATCAGTGTCTTGTTTTGTACGCTTTGTACAAAATAATAAAATGCAGGACGACAGGATATTTATAAACGTAGCTCTTTATTAACTAGCTATATCGTGCATGTCCATGTGTCTCTGGCCATGATCATCTTAGAATGACCTCACCACCTGGGTGGTCTTAACCAATCATTGCACAGTATGATGCATCCAATTACAATTCAGTATGGTGACACATATGAATATTACAATCAGTATAAAAGACACCTGTCCACAACCTCAAACAGTCACACTCCAAACTCCACTATGGCCAAGACCAAAGAGCTGTCAAAGGACACCAGAAACAAAATTGTAGACCTGCACCAGGCTGAGAAGACTGAATCTGCAATAGGTAAGCAGGTTGGTTTGAAACAATTAACTGTGGGAGCAACTATTAGGAAATGGAAGACATACAAGACCACTGATAATCTCCCTCGATCTGGGGCTCCACGCAAGATCTCACCCCGTGGGGTCAAAATGATCACAAGAACGGTGAGCAAAAATCCCAGAACCACACGGGGGGACCTAGTGAATGACCTGCAGAGAGCTGGGACCAAAGTAACAAAGCCTACCATCAGTAACACACTACGCCGCCAGGGACTCAAATCCTGCAGTGCCAGACGTGTCCCCCTGCTTAAGCCAGTACATGTCCAGGCCCGTTTGAAGTTTGCTAGAGTGCATTTGGATGATCCAGAAGAGGATTGGGAGAATGCCATATGGTCAGATGAAACCAAAATATAACTTTTTGGTAAAAACTCAACTCGTCGTGTTTGGAGGACAAAGAATGCTGAGTTGCATCCAAAGAACACCATACCTACTGTGAAGCATGGGGGTGGAAACATCATGCTTTGGGGCTGTTTTTCTGCAAAGGGACCAGGACGACTGATCCGTGTAAAGGAAAGAATGAATGGGGCCATGTATCGTGAGATTTTGAGTGAAAACCTCCTTCCATCAGCAAGGGCATTGAAGATGAAACGTGGCTGGGTCTTTTAGCATGACAATGACCCCAAACACACCGCCCGGGCAACTAAGGAGTGGCTTCGTAAGAAGCATTTCAAGGTCCTGGAGTGGCCTAGCCAGTCTCCAGATCTCAACCCCATAGAAAATCTTTGGAGGGAGTTGAAAGTCTGTGTTGCCCAGCGACAGCCCCAAAACATCACTGCTCTAGAGGAGATCTGCATGGAGGAATGGGCCAAAATACCAGCAACAGTGTGTGAAAACCTTGTGAAGACTTACAGAAAACGTTTGACCTGTGTCATTGCTAACAAAGGGTATATAACAAAGTATTGAGAAACTTTTGTTATTGACCAAATACTTATTTTCCACCATAATTTGCAAATAAATTCATTAAAAAATCCTACAATGTGATTTTCTGGATTTTTTTTCCTAATTTTGTCTGTCATAGTTGATGTGTACCTATGATAAAAATTACAGGCCTCTCTCATCTTTTTAAGTGGGAGAACTTGCACAATTGGTGGCTGACTAAATACCTTTTTTCCCCACTGTATATCCAGATATAATTCTACTTGGGTATCTATGGGTACTACTGCAAAATGGAAGTTTCTTGCCTGTGCTAATTCCTCAAGCGTCTGCCCTAGCCGTCCCACGGTCCAATTTCTTCCAATTATGGTTCCCCAATCTACATATGGCTCTGGCTGGGCAACTCAAGGACATTCAGAGACTTGTCAAAAAGCCAGTCCTGCGTTGTCTAGGCTGTGTGCTTAGGGTCGTTGTACTGTTGGAAGGTGAACTTTCACCACAGTCTGAGCGTTCTGGAGCAGGTTTTCATCAGGGATCTCTCTGTACTTTGCTCAGTTCATCTTTGCCTCGATTCTGACTAGTCTCCCAGTCCCTGCCGGTGAAAAACATCCCCACAGCATGACGCTGCCACCAAAATTCTTCACCGTAGGGATGGTGCTAGGTGTCCTCTAGACGTGACGCTTTGCATTCAGGCCAAAGAGTTCAATCTTGGTTTCATCAGACCAGAGAATCTTGTTTCTCATGGTCTGAGAGTCTTTAGGTGCCTTTTGGCAAACTCCAAGAGGGCTGTCATGTGCCTTTTACTGAGGAGTGGCTTCCGTCTGGCCACTCTACCATAAAGGCCTGATTGGTGGAGTGCTGCAGAGATGGTTGTCCTTCTGGAAGGTTCCCCCATCTCCACAGAGGACCTCTAGAGCTCTGTCAGAGTGACCATCGGGTTCTTGGTCACCTCCCTGACTAAGGTTCCCCGATTGCTCAGTTTGGCCGGGCGGCCAGCTCTAGGAAGAGTCTTGGTGGTTCCACATTTCTTCCATTTAAGAATGGAGGGCACTGTGTTCTTGGGGACCTTCAATGCTGCAGACATTTTTTGGTACACTTCCCCAGATCTGTGCCTCGACACAATCCTGTCTCGGAGCTCTACGGACAATTCCTTAAACCTCATGGCTTGGTTTTTGTTCTGACATGCACTGTCAACTGTGGGACCTTTTATAGACAGTTGTGTGCCTTTCCAAATCATGTCCAATCAATTGAATTTACCACAGGTGGACTCCAATCAAGTTGTAGAAACATCTCAAGGATGATCAATGTAAACAGGATCCACCTGAGCTCAATTTCGAGTGTCTGAATACTTATGTAAATAAGTTGTCAGTTTTTTATTTTTAATACATTTGCTAAAAAAAATAAAAAACTGTTTTCTCTTTGTAATTATGGGGTATTGTGTGTAGATTGCTGAGGAAAATGTTTAATTTAATCAATTTTAGAATAAGGCTGTAAGTAAGGTAACAACATTTGGAAAAAGTCAAAGTGTCTGAATACTTTACGAAGGCACAGTATCTGTGACCAGCAGATGCATATCTGTATTCCCAGTCATTTGAAATCCATAGATCATGGCCTAATACATTTATTTCAATTGACTGATTTCCTTATCGGAACTGTAACTTATTACAATTGTTGAAATTGTTTTGAGTTGCGTTTATATTTTTGTTCAGTATAAATCAGAGGCGGTCAGTGCCGTTTAAGATGAGCTTGGCCTTATTTCTATTTCAGCATACTGGATGACTCTCTTTCATATTCCATTCACCCAGTTCAATGTAACAGCGATAGGTTTAGGCTACTACATGATACTCATATCTTCCCTATACCCATCAACCTAGCCTATGAATGAAAGTTTACAACGTATGTGCACACAGGTCGAGAGACAAATTTGAGGTGACAGACAGTGACATTCTTGCCTGCATCTAGCTGACATAGGGTGTAATCATTAGTCCAACTGTTGCAAACAAGAGTTTCTATTGGATAAATTCAGGTATGTTTATCCCCGTTTTGTTTAAGAAACGTTTTTCAACAGAATCTGAGGAATGAATACACCCCTGATCACACGTAAACAGAGTTCATTCTCATAGCAGCCACACTGTATTCCTTCTCTTCCCTTCGCTTGTGGACTTCAATGCACAACACATCAGCTGTATGTGACCAGGCGAAAAAACCTTTCCATGCCAAACCGCTACACACAGACTACATTGTTGTCACCATATAGAGTAAGGTCATAGTCAGCATAGCTAATAGAACTAACATGTTAGTAAACCCACTACAATTTTATTTTTATTATTTTTATTTCACCTTTATTTAACCAGGTAAGCCAGTTGAGAACAGGTTCTCATTTACAACTGCGACCTGGCCAAGATAAAGCAAAGTAGTGCAATAAAAACAACACAGAGTTACATATGGGGTAAAAAACATAAAGTCAGAAATACAACAGAAAATATATATACAGTGTGTGCAAATGTAGCAAGTTATGGAGGTAAGGCAAAATAGGCTATAGAGCAGAATAATTACAATAGTATTAACACTGGAATGCTAGATGTGCAAGAGATTATGTGCAAATAGAGATACTGGGGTGCAAAAGAGCAAAATAAATAACAATATAGGGATGAGGTAGTTGGGTGGGCTAATTTCAGATGGGCTGTGTACAGGTGCAGTGATCGGTAAGGTGCTCTGACAACTGATGCTTAAAGTTATTGAGGGAGATAAGAGTCTCCAGCTTCAGAGATTTTTGCAATTCGTTCCAGTCATTGGCAGCAGAGAACTGGAAGGAATGGCGGCCAAAGGAGGTGTTGGCTTTGGGAATGACCAGTGAGACAATCATGCAGGAACGTTAGTGTACAGTCACGTTAGTGTACGGGCCCCAGTGGCAATAAATTAGTAATACCAATAGCTTACCTTGACTTGGAAGAGTTCCAGTGTTGAATTTGAAAGTCATAGCCAGCTAGCTAACATAATATCCCTCTGTTTGAGCAGGGTGTTCCAGTACGCTAAACTAGATAGCTGCAGTTGCTAGCTAAGTAAGTAAAACTGAAAGTGAAAAAAAATGACAATCTCTCTCTCTCTATTTCTCTCTTGCTTCTCCTTCATTTTGGAAGAAAATACTATTGTCTTTCTCTCTCTTTGAGTCAACTTCTCACCACATTTAATACACTGCCATGCTAGCTAGCTGTAGCTTATGCTTTCAGTACTAGATAAATTCTCTGATCCTTTGATTGAGTGGAAAACATGTCAGTTCATGCTGCAAGAGCTCTGATAGGCTAGAGGATGTCCTCCGGAAGTTGTCATAATTACTATGTAAGTCTATGGAACGGGGTGAGAACCATGAGCCTCCTAGGTTTTGTTTTGAAGTCAATGCACCTAGAGGAGGACGGAAGCTAGCTGTCCTCCGGCTACACCATCGTGCTAACCTACAGAGGGCTGTTGAGGCTACTGTAGACCTTCTTTGCAAAATAGTGTGTTTTAATCAGTTATTTGGTGACGTGATTATATTTAGCATAGTTTTATCTAAAAAGTTTAACTTTTATTTTATTTTAATTGTTATGAAATTCACTGCGGAGGATGGTCCTCCCCTTCCTCCTCTGAGGAGCCTCCACTGGTATAAATGACGTACCTTACAGGGTACCATTACAGTGGCAAGCGTTTGTACACCGTTAAGAACAAATCAAAACCTTTATTTCTGAGAGTGTATGGCGAGATCTGAAAACAGCAGTTGGTGTAAGGCTCCCCTAAAACATTGAAAAATTTGATACGTTTGCTGCTGAAATGTGGGACAAATTGCCAGTAGAAAGGTGCAGCAAGCTCATTGATGGCTACAAAAAGATTTTGTCTGCAGTTATCATGGCCAAAGGCTGTGAAATCCAGTACTAGCTTCGGGCTGCCAATAATTTTGTCCATGCCATTTGTCTTTATTTTCTAAATAAAACATTTAAATTTAAGTCTTCAAAAACAAAATGGTCCCACTTCAAATGACATTCAGCTGATAAAGGCTTCATAAAGCCTTCATAATGCCTTCATGAAAACCACATAAATGTGCTACAAAGCATTTTCCAAACATAATAAATGACTTACATTGTATAAAGCAGTTACAGGGGGTAATTAGAATGAAGTAGAAGTTTAGACAGACATTATATTCACAAATGCATTCAGTGAAATGTTTAAGCTTTGTGGTCACCTTGCTACCGTAGCTTCCAATATCGGCTTCTTGCTTTGAGAGGTAAAGAATTAAGTGATTTTGCCTTTGTCTATGGTTTCTCTGTCAAAATATGAACAAGAGCTAGCTAAGTCCCCTGCAAGTAAGCCTACTGAGAGCATTGTCTGCTGAAGTGATGTACCTCAAAGTGAGCGCTCTCAGACTTGTCCAACAACTGAATGATAATCAAATCAAATAAAATTGTGTTTGTCACACGCGCCGAATACAACAGGTGTAGCTCTTACCATGAAATGCTTACTTACAAGCCCTTAACCAACAACAATGCAGTTCAAGAAATAGAGTTAAGAAAATATTTACTAAATAAACTAAACTAAAGTAAAAATAGAAATAACACAAGAAAATTACATAACAATTACGAGGCTACATACTGGTACCGAGTCAATGTGCAGGGGTACAGGTTAGTCGAGGAAATTTGTAAAGTGACTATGCATAGATAATAATCATTAAACAGTGAATAGCGGGGGGTCAATGTAAGGGGGGTCAATGTAAAATGTGCGGGGGGGGGTTAATGTAAATAGTCAGAGTGGCCATTTAATTAATTGTTCAACAGTCTTATGGCTTGGGGGTAGAAGCTGTTAAGGAGCCTTTTGGACCTAGACTTGGTGCTCCAGTACCGCGCGGTAGCCATGCGGTAGCAGAGAGAACAGTCTATGACTTGGGTGACTGGAGTCTTTGACAATTTTTTGGCCTTCCTCTGACACCGCCTAGAATATAGGTCCTGGATGGCAGGAAGCTTGGCCGCAGTGATGTACTGGTCCGTACGCAGTTGTCACGCCCTGGCTCTGGGGACTCTTAAATGTTGAGCCAGGGTGTGGATTTTCTATATTTAGTTTTCTATGTTTTTTGTTCTAGATCGTTTAGTTCTATGTTGGCCAGGGTGGTTCCCAATCAGAGGCAGCTGTAGCTCGTTGTCTCTGATTGGGGACCATACTTAGGCAGCCTGTTGGCACCAGTTAGTTGGTGGGATCTTGATCCGTAAAGGTTTGGTGTGTGTAACCTCAGGACTTCACGTATCGTTGGTTTGTTGTTTTGGTTTTGTTCGTGTGTTAAGTACTAATTAAAGATGTACGCTTATCACGCTGCGCCTTGGTTCCACGAGTCATCAGTCAACGTTTGTGACAGAAGATCCCACCTAAACAGGACCAAGCAGCGTGTCCAGGAACAGACAGCCTGGACTTGGGAGGAGATCCTGGACGGGAAGGGATCCTGGACTTGGGAAGAGATTCAGGCCGGAATGGATTGCCGTCCTTGGGAGGAGACTGTGGAGGCGCGCTACAGAGAGGAGCAGCGGCAACGCAGAGGGTACCGGCCGAGGAGGAAGCCCGAGAGACAGCCCCAATATTTTTTTTTGGGGGGGGCTAAAAGGGTGGTTGGCAGAGTCTAGAGTTAGAGCAGAGCCAACTCCCCGTACTCAGGCTAGGAAGCGTGAGACTGGGCAGGCTCCGTGTTATGCGGAGCCACGTACTTTGCCGCGAGTGTTCCGGCACAGTCTTGTACGTCTGGTGCTAGCACCACGCACATGTCGTGCTAAGATGGGCATGCAGCCGGGAAGGGATGTGCCAGCTCAACGCTCGTGGCCTCCAGTACGCCTCCTCGGTCCCGTATGTCCTGCGCCAGTGCCACGTGCTGTAGCGCCAGTACGAGTGCACTGCCCTGTACGTCCTGTGCTGATGCCTCACACATATTGTGTGGAAATAGTCATTCAGCCAGGACAGGTTGTGTCAGCTCTCCGCTCCAGACCTCCAGTCCGCCTCCACAGTCCGGCCAGGCCCGTTCCGGCTCCCCGCACCAAGCCAGTGGTGCGTGTTCCCAGTCCAGCCCGGCCTGTTCCTTCTCCCCGCACCAAGCCAGTGGTGCGTGTTCCCAGTCCAGCCCGGCCTGTTCCTGCTCCCCACACCAAGCCAGTGGTGCGTGTTCCCAGTCCAGCCCGGCCTGTTCCTGTCCCTCGCACCAAGCCAGTGGTACGCGTCGCCAGCCCGGTCCGGCCTGTTCCCGTCCCTCGCACCAAGCCAGTGGTGCGCATCGCCAGCCCGGTCCGGCCTGTTCTTGTCCCTCGCACCAAGCCAGTGGTGCGCTTCGTCAACCCGGTCCGGCCCGTTCCTGCTCCCCGCACCAAGCCAGTGGTGCGCGTCGTCAGCCCGGTCCGGCCCGTTCTTGCTCCCCGCACCACGCCAGTGGTGCGCGTCGTCAGCCCGGTCCGGCCCGTTCCTGCTCCCCGCACCAAGCCAGTGGTGCGTGTGTACAGTCCGGCATGACCCGTGCCTCCGGAGTCAGAGCAATCCGCTCCACCGGGGTCCGGTCCAACTCCAGTCAGCGGATCCACTCCGGAGCCAGAGCAATCCGCTCCACCGGTGTCCAGTCCAGCTCCGGCCAGCGGCTCCAGTCCGGAGCCGGTAAGGTCTGGTCCACCGTCGTCGGGTCCAGCTCCAGTCAGCGGGACCAGACCAGGGGCACAACGGGGAGGTGGAGAAAAGGTGGTGGTCACGCCCGGAGCCGGATCTGCCTCCGAGGTGGAATGCCCACCCGGCCCCTACCCTCTTGTGCTTGTGTGGCGCGGTCGCAGTCCGCGCCTTTGTGTGGGGTACTGTCACGCCCTGGCTCTGGTGACTCTTAAATGTTGAGCCAGGGTGTGGATTTTCTATGTTTAGTTTTCTATGTTTTTTGTTCTAGAGATCGTTTAGTTCTATGTTGGCCAGGGTGGTTCCCAATCAGAGGCAGCTGTAGCTCGTTGTCTCTGTTTTGGCACCATACTTTGGCAGCCTGTTAGCACCAGTTAGTTGGTGGGATCTTGATCCGTAAAGGTTTGGTTTGTGTAACCTCAGGACTTCAAGTATCATTGGTTTGTTGTTTTTGGTTTTGTTCGTGTGTTCAGTACTAATTAAAGATGTACGCTTATCACGCTGCGCCTTGGTTCTACGAGTCATCAGTCAACGTGCGTGATAGCACTATCCTCTGTAGCGCCTTACGGTCAGATGCCAAGGAGTTGCCATGTTTTCCATTATATAAAGTAATTTGTAATTGATCATAGACAATCATATTTTCTAACCATTTAAACTATTTTCTTCAGACACTGAGACGTGTACTACCTCTCTCCAATAACTTTCTTCTCACATACAGCACCAGTCAAAAGTTTGGACACACCTACTCATGCAAGGGTTTTATTTTATTTTTACTATTTTCTACATTGTAGATTAATAGTGAAAACATCAAAACTATGAAATAACACATATGGAATCATGTAGTAACCAAAAAAGTGTTAAACAAATCAAAATATATTTTATATTCTTCAAAGTAGCCACCCTTTACCTTGATTACAGCTTTGCACACTCGTACTACATTACTACATGATTCCATATGTGTTATTTCATAGTTTTGATGTCTTCACTAGTATTCTACAATATAGAAAATAGTAAAAAATAAAGAAAAACCCTGGAATGAGTAGGTGTGTCCAAACTTTTAACTGGTACTGTAAATCTCACAAGTGCACCTGTGCACCTGGAGGGAAGACAGCTGACTGGCAGCTGATAATTACTTATTAATGTATTCAGATCCAATACCACAAAACTCAAACTCAATTTGTGGGTTTTTGTTTGTCTACCCGCCTCTTGGGGATCGACCACAAGCTCTCAATGGGATTAAGGTCTGGGGAGTTTCCTGGCCATGGACCAAAAGTTTCGATGTTTTGTTCCCCGAGCCACTTAGTTATCACTTTTGCCTTATGGCAAGGTGCTCCATCATGCTAGAAAAGGCATTGGTCGTCACCAAACTGTTCTTGGATGGTTGGGAGAAGTTGCTCTCGGAGGATGTGTTGGCACCATTCTTTATTCATGGCTGTGTTCTTAGGCAAAATTGTGAGTGAGCCCACTCCCTTGGCTGAGAAGCAACCCCACATATGAATGGTATCAGGATGCTTTACTGTTGGCATGACACAGGACTGATGGTAGCGCTCACCTTGTCTTCTCCGGACAAGGTTTTTTCCGGATGCTCTAAAAAATCGGAAAGGGGATTCATCAGAGAAAATGACTTTACCCCAGTCTTCTGTACCTTTTGCAGAATATCAGTCTGTCCCTGATGTTTTTCCTGGAGAGAAGTGGCTTCTTTGCTGCCCTTCTTGACACCAGGCTATCCTCCAAAATTATTCGCCTCACTGTGCGTGCAGATGCACTCACACCTGCCTGCTGCCATTCCTGAGCAAGCTCTGCACTGGTGGTGCCCCGATCCCACAGCTGAATCAACTTTAGGAGGCGGTCCTGGCGCTTGCTGGACTTTCTTGGGCACCCTGACGCCTTCTTCACAACAATTGAACCTCTCTCCTTGAAGTTCTTGATGATCCGATAAATGGTTGATTTAGGTACAATCTTACTAGCAGCAATATCCTTGCCTGTGAAGCCCTTTTTGTGCAAAGCAATAATGACGGCACGTGTTTCCTTGCAGGTAACCATGGTTAACAGAGGAAGAACAATAATTTCAAGCACCACCCTCCTTTTAAAGCTTCCAGTCTGTTATTCTAACTCAATCAGCATTACAGAGTGATCTCCAGCCTAGTCCTGTGTTAACGAGAGAATCACTGACATGATGGCAGCTGGTCCTTTTGTGGCAGGGCTGAAATGCAGTGGAAATATTTTTGGGGGGATTAAGTTAATTTTCATGGCAAAGAGGGACTTTGCAATTAATTGCAATTCATCTGATCACTATTCATGACATTCTGGAGTATATGCAAATTGCCATCATCAAAACTGAGGCAGCAGACTTTGTGAAAATTAGTATTTGTGTCATTCTCAAAACTTTTGACCACGACTTTACACGCATAAACCTATCGAATTTTTACCTAGCTTGCTAATTTTACATATAGCATGGCATTTAGCTTGCTATCTGTCAGTCAATCGTAGCCAAATAAATCAAATCAAATCAAATTTTATTGGCCACATGCGTTGAATACAACAGGTGTAGACATCGCAGTGAAATGCTTAGTCACAGCTCTTAATCAACAATGCATTTTATATATGTATATAAATAAGTAAAATAAAACAACAACAAAAAAGTGTAGAGAAAAAAGAGCAGAAGTAAAATAAAATAACAGTAGGGAGGCTATATATACAGTGGGGTACCGGTGCAGAGTCAATGTGCAGGGGCACCGGTTAGTTGAGGTAAAATGTACATGTGGGTAGAGTTAAAGTGACTATGCAAAAATAATTAACAGAGTAGCAGAAGTGTAAAAAGATGGGGTGGGGGGGCAGTGCAAATAGTCCGGATAGCCATGATTAGCTGTTCAGGAGTCTTATGGCTTGGGGGTAGAAGCTGTTGAGAAGTCTTTTGGACCTAGAGTTGGCACTACGGTACCGCTTGCCGTGTGGTAGCAGAGAGAACAGTCTATGACTAGGGTGGCTGGAGTCTTTGACAATTTTGAGGGCCTTCCTCTGACACCGCCTGGTATAGAGGTCCTGATGGCAGGAAGCTCTGCCCCTGTGATGTACTGGGCCGTACGCACTACCCTCTGTTGTGCCTTGCGGTCGGAGGCCGAACAGTTGCCATACCAGGCGGTGATGCAACCAGTCAGGATGCTCTCGATGGTGTAGCAGTATAATTTTTTGAGGATCTGAGGACCCATGCCAAATATTTTCAGTCTCCTGAGGGGGATTAGGCTTTGTCGTGCCCTCTTCACGACTGTCTAGGTGTGTTTGGACCATGATAGTTCATTGGTGATGTGGACACCAAGGAATTTGAAGCTCTCAACCTGTTCCACTACAGCCACGTCGATGAGAATGGAGGCGTGCTCAGTCCTCTTTTTTTCCTGTAGTCCACAATCGTCTCCTTTGTCTTGGTCATGTTGAGGGAGAGGTTGTTATCCTGGCACCACACGGCCAGGTCTCTGACGACCTCCCTATAGGCTGTCTCATCGTTGTCAGTGATCAGGCCTACCACTGTTGTGTCGTTGGCAAACTTAATGATGGTGTTGGAGTCGTGCCTGGCCATGCAGTCATGGGTGAACAGGGAGTACAGGAGGGGACTTAGCACGCACCCCTGAGGGCCCCCCCGTGTTGAGGATAAGTGTGGCAGATGTGTTGTTACCTACCCTTACCACCTGGGGGCGGCCGTCAGGAAGTCCAGGATCCAGTTGCAGAGGGAGGTGTTGAATCCCAGGATCCTTAGCTTAGTGATGAGCTTTGAGGGCACTATGGTGTTGAATGCTGAGCTGTAGTCAATGAATAGCATTCTCACGTAGGTGTTCCTCTTGTCCAGGTGGGAAAGGGCAGTGTGGAGTGCAATAGAGATTGCATCATCTGTGGATCTGTTGGGGTGGTATGCAAATTGGAGTGGGTCTAGGGTTTCTGGGATAATGGTGTTGATCAAAGCACTTCATGGCTACAGACATCAGTGCTACGGGTCGGTAGTCATTTAGGCAGGTTATCTTAGTGTCCTTGGGCACGAGGACTATGGTGGTCTGCTTGAAACATGTTGGTATTACAGACTGTCAGGGACATGTTGAAAATGTCAGTGAAGACACTTGCCAGTTGGTCAGCACATGCTCGGAGTACACGTCCTGGAAATCTGTCTGGCCCTGCGGCCTTGTGAATGTTGACCTGCTTAAAAGTCTTACTCACATTGGCTAAGGAGAGCGTGATCACATAGTCATCCGGAACAGCTGGTGGTCTCATGCATGCTTCAGTGTTGCTTGCCTCGAAGCGAGCATAGAAATGGTTTAGCTCGTCTGGAAGTCTTGTGTCACTGGGCAGCTCGCGGCTGTGCTTCCCTTTGTAGTCTGTAATAGTTTTCAAGCCCTGCCACATCCGACGAGCGTCAGAGCCAGTGTAGTACGATTCAATCTTAGTCCTGTATTGACTCTTTGCCTGTTTGATGGTTCTTCGGAGGGCATAGCGGGATTTCTTATAAGCGTCCGGGTTAGAGTCCGCTCCTTGAAAGCGGCAGCTCTACCCTTTAGCTCAGTGCGGATGTTGCCTGTAATCCATGGCTTCTGGTTGGGGTATGTACGTACGGTCACTGTGGGGACGACGTCATCAATGCACTTATTGATGAAGCCAGTGACTGATGTGGTGTACTCCTCAATGCTATCTGGAGAATCCTGGAACATGTTCCAGTCAGTGCTAGCAAAACAATCCTGTAGCTTAGCATCTGCGTCATCTGACCACTTTTTTATTAACCGAGTCACAGGTGCTTCCTGCTTTAGTTTTTGCTTTTAAGCAGAAATCAGGAGGATAGAGTTATGGTCAGATTTGCAAAATGGAGGGCGAGGGAGAGCTTTGTATGCGTCTCTGTGTGTGGAGTAAAGGTGGACTAGAGTTTATTTTTTCCTCTGGTTGCACATTTAACATGCTGGTAGAAATTAGGTAGAACTGATTTAAGTTTTCCTGCATTAAAGTCCCCGGCCACTAGGAGCGCTGCCTCTGGATGAGCGTTTTCCTGTTGACTTATGGCCTTATACAGCTCATTCAGTGCAATCTTAATGCCAGCATTGGTTTGTGGTGGTAAATAGACAGCTATGAAAAATATAGATGAAAACTCTCTTGGTAAATAGTGTGGTCTACAGCTTATCATAAGATACTCTACCTCAGGTGAGCAAAACCTCGAGACTTCCTTAGTATTTGATTTTGTGCACCAGCTGTTGTTTACAAATATACACAGACCGCCACCCCTTGTCTTTTTGGAGTCAGCCGTTCTGTCCTGACGATGTTGCGTATAGCCCACTAGCTGTATGTTGTCCATGTCGTCGTTCAGCCACGACTCGGTGAAACATAATATATTACAGTTTTTAATGTCCCGTTGGTAGGATAACCGTAATCTTAGGTCATCTAATTTATTCTCAAATGATTGAACATTGGCTAATAGGATTGATGGAAGAGGCAGTCTACTCGCTCGCCGTCGGATCCTTACAAGGCACCCCGATCTACGTGCACGATATCTCTGTCTCTTTCTCATGCGAATGACAGGGATTTGGGCCTTGTCAGGTATCTGTAGGATAATGTCCTGCGACGCAGATGGTAGCTCGTCCCAACCGACTCTCCTCGGCTCGACCGACTCCCCTCACATGCGATGGTGAACGTGTTGCTGAGAGCCCAATGACTGTCAAACGGTAAATGAGGTGAGGTGTGGGTCTTCAAATCAAATCAAGCTTTATTTATATAGCACATTTCATACATGAATGCAACTCAATGCGCTTCACAGGAAATACATTATAAAAAAACTATGAAAATAAAAAACAAATATTTACTACACAACAAATATAAGAGGATACAAATCTAAAGATTAACAATAAAAATGGAAAGACTAAAAAAGCACCCTAAGGAAAAGCAAAGCTAAAAAGGTGTGTTTTAAGATCTCTTTTAAATATGTCCATCGTTTCCATTGCCCTCCTCAGGTTCTCTGTAATGCTATTCCAGATGCTGGGGGTATGGTAACTAAAAGCTGCCTCTCCATGCCGTTTGGTCCTAGGCTTTGGGATAGTTAAAAGGCCAGTGCCAGAGGACCTGAGGGACCTACTGGGTACATAACTCAAAAGCATGTCTAATATGTATTGTGGTGCACAATCGTGGATTGATTTAAAAACCAATTGAAGAATCTTAAAAACTCACAGGCAGCCAGTGCAGAGACTTTAAAACCTGTGTAATGTCTGCTCTCCATCTGGTCTTGGTCAGTATCCGTGCTGCAGCATTCTGTATGTTTTGCAGTTGACCAATGGCTTTCTTGGATAGACCAGACAGCAGAGCATTACAGTAGTCAAGCCTGCTTGTAATAAAAGCATGTATGAGTCTCTCTGTATCAGCCTGAGATAGAAACGGCCACACCTTGGCAATGTTCCTGAGGTGGTTAAAAGCTATTTTGGTCACATTCATAATGTGTGATTCGAAATTGAGTTCAGGATCTAAAATAACACCTAGTTTTTTACCTGGTGTTTTATCTTGCTTTGGCTCCAATAATAAGGTATTGTCTTGATTTAGCTGGAGGAAGTTGTGAGCCATCCAAATATTTAAATCACTAATAAAAATGTATCTGTGGAGCTAAAATCCTCTGGTGACACAGAAATGTTGTGTATCGTCTTGAACATTGTTCTTCATAGATGACGCACGCACCTGCCCCGCCTTCTGCTAGGGAGATTACTGTTTTGCATAGAAATTTTATGCACCATTTATGATGGAGTTAATGTGGTTTTTAAGGGCGGATTTTCAGCATTTTTCTATTTGGGCGGCCCGAAAGAACGCTTAGGCGGCCTGCCCAAGGGTTTGAATGGCAGAAAAAACCCTGCCATTAAGGTACGTTTTCCGACCCATATCTCGTGCAGGCTCCACGCTGTCTTTTGGCAAGCAAATTCTAGGTGTTGAGCTGTCCTTGCGTTCCAAATGAAATGGAAAGTTAGAACTGTATCCAGCGTGTGTCCATAGCAGAGCTTCCTTCCGATAAATATCCTTTACGGAATATTTTGACTTGATTGTAGTGGCGTCTTTACCTTGCCAACATAGTCAGTACCCAAGCTGAAGCGGGGTTGTTTCTGACGCATACAGTCTACATTAAAAGTTCTGAAAAGGCAAAGAGCACTCACGGATATCCAGGGATATGGTGCAACAAAAATTGGACTTTTCTCTGATTAACTTAATTTATTCTATACTTGCCACAGTGCAAAGAATGGGCAAAAGGAGGAGCCATATACTAAGGTACACTGAGGCACATTAATAACCAAAATAATACCTTGGGCGGCAGGTAGCTTAGTGGTTAAGAGCGTTGTGCCAGTAATCGAAAGGTCGCTGGTTCTAATCCCCGAGCTGACTAGGTGAAAAATCTGCCGATGTGCCCTTGAGCAAGGCACTTTACCCTAATTGCTCATGTAAGTCGCTCTGGATAAGAGCGTCTGATAAATGACGTAAATGTAAATGTAATAAATAAATGATCAGGTACATATACACAACATTTCATATTTCAACAATATACATGGTGCTTGGTATGCCTTCTGTGTTCAATAGAATATGACTAACACACACACACACACACACACAGAGAGGGAGAGAGGGAGTTCTGTAGAAGGCATGAAGTATACACCATCCCTTCTGGAGATGAAGCAGATCCTCCTGTCTCCTCTCATCCATCTTGTTCAGAGAAAAAGGGAGAGAGGAGGAAGAAAGGAAAGGGAGAGGGATAATGAGAGAGAGAAGATGAGAATAACCCGAGCATGATCGATATGCTCCATGAATAATTGAGGAGGGCTGTGTTTTGGAGAGGTCTGTTCTCAGCCCAGCCAAGCCCAGCTCTCCTACAATCATTTATCTTTCTACTCCTGCTTGTGTCACAGGGCAGCAGTGCACCTCGCGCATCCGGGACAGTGTAAACACTGATGACTCGAGAAAAAGGCTCTCAGTGGGAGAGGAGAAGAGAGGAGTCGGTTATCTAATAGCACTTTGCGCTGGCTGCTCATGCCGCTGCTAACAACGATACTCTTATATTCCCATTCTGGGCTCAGGAACGTTTAGGGCGACAGGAGGAAGGAGGGATAACCAGAGAAGGGCTTTGAATCGTATGCCTATCCTATCGACCCAGCTGAGCACCCCTCCTCCTCCCCCCTTTCTCCTTATCCTCTCCTCTGTGGATGCCCGCACTTGCAGCATGGACTCCGGAGGGGAAAGAGAGGAAGGGTGGATGGAAGACCAGTGGGAGAAATGGTAGGGCAACACGGCATCTCTCTTTCCTATCCTAGGTGTTTACCACACTGGCAGAAACCTAGTGGAGGGCTGGGTGACCTTGTGTGTGTATGTAAGTGCTGAAAATCTGTCGCTCCCTATGCTTCTCTCAGTGTTGCAGCATAGGACAGGGATGCCCTTGAAGTAGAGAGGATGCATAGGAGAGAGGCAGCGAGAGAAGAGAGTGAGAGAGTGGAGGTTGCACTAGAGGTAGATATAGCAGCTTTTATCATATAGGACACATGTAATATAACTCTTGGGAGAAGAAGAATACAGGATATGATGATATCACCAGGATGCTGGTATGTTGAAAGCACTGACTTGCTGACTCTGTGATTGTTGTCATACGGTGTTGGATGTAAAGGTGACCCATTAGATGGGACTGTCCTTACGATGCACAACAAATGTGAGCAGCAGAGGTTGATGAATGAACGGTAATGTTGTGTGCAGCCTATTAATATGCCTGATTTGGGATTAAGATATAAATTAGCGGGAGAGAGAGTCAGGCAGATGTGGCTGTATTAATGACTCAATCATGGGTCTATTGCTTAACATGGAGAAGCCAGAAGTGGGATAATTTCATCAGCAAATGAAGGAAGATTCACAGCCATTTATTGGGTAATTCAATAAATCACCCTAAGCAGATTCACGGATCCTCTGACTGTGTTATGGTTTATTATGAGTGTTATAGGCTTTGGGGTTTTGCTCAATTTCGTGTTCCATAAAATTTTCGATTTCGAAGTTGGTTCTGTTTGGGTGAGGCTGGCCCTGATTGGAATTATCCTCATTGGTTAGGATGTGTTGCACCTGTCGCCTCGTTAGGCAGTCGTTAGTTCACCTGTTCTGGCACAGCTGCTATTTAAGAGCGGCTGGCCCAGTGTTCTAGTGGGCATGAGAGATGTTGGAAGAGCTCCCGCTTTACGGTATGAAACAAAGCTTTTTATCTTGTGTCTCCCCTGTTTGGTTTGCTCCACGTTTGGTATGATTTTACTCCGAAAGGTAAATTGCTGGGGTTTTTCTTTTAATTCAAATCAAATCATATTTTACTTATCACATGCGCTGAATACAACAGGTGTAGACCTTACCGTGAAATGCTTACTTACAAGCCCTTAACCAACAATGCAGTTCAAGAAAGAGTTAAGAAAATATTTACCAAATAAACTAAAGTAAAAAATTATAAAAAGTAACCAATAAAATAACAATATCGAGGGTATATACAGGGGGTACCAGTACTGAGTCCATGTGTGTTGAGGTAATTTTGTACATGTAGGTAGGGGTAAAGTGACTATGCATAGATAATAGATAGCGGGTAACAGCAGTGTAAAAACAAATGGGGGGTCAATATAAATAGTCCGGGTGGCCATTTGATTAAATGTTCAGCAGTCTTATGGCTTGGGGGTAGAAACTGTTAAGGAGCATTTTGGTCCTAGACTTGGCACTCCGGTACAGCTTGCCGTGCGGTAGCAGAGAGAACAGTCTATGACTTGGGTGACTGGAGTCTTTGACAATTTTTTGGGCTTTCCTCTGACACCACCTAGTCTATAGGTCCTGGATGGCAGGAAGCTTGGCCCCAGTAATGTACTGGGTCATGCGCACTAACCTCTGAAGTGCCTTATGGTCAGATGCCGAGAAGTTGCCATACCAGCGGTGATGCAACCAGTCAGGATGCTCTCGATGGTGCAGCTGTAGAAAGTTTTGAGGATCTGGGGACCCATGCCAAATCTTTTCAGTCTCCTGAGGGAGAAAAGGTGTGGTCGTGTCCTCTTCATGACTGTCTTGGTGTGTTTGGACTTTGATAGTTTGATGTGGACACCAAGGAACTTGAGACGCTCGACCCGCTCCACTACAGCCCCGTCGATGTTAATGGGGGCCTGTTTGGCCCGCCTTTTCCTGTAGTCCATGGTCAGCTCCTTTGTCTTGCTCACATTGAGGGAGAGGTTGTTGTCCTGGCACCACATGGACTAGAGCTAGCTAGCTATGCGCTACACCAGAGTTAGTGCAGACCAGAGTTAGAACAGAACTAATGCAGACCATAGCTAGCTACATCCTGGACCAGAGCTAGTTAGTGCATACCAGAGCTATCTAGCTATTAGCTACGCCCTGGACCAGAGCTAGTGTGCAGACGGGTATGTGCACAGTGCACTAACGCTCTGGACCAGAGCAACGCCCTGGACCAGAGCTTGTGCATAGACAGGTATGTGCGCATCACACTAATGCCCTGGACCAGAGCTAGTTAATGATTATAGCTCTGGTCTAGGGTAAACAGAAGTTAGCGATATGAGTGGTTTCTGAAGCCAATG
Organism: Coregonus clupeaformis; assembly: GCF_020615455.1. Lineage (NCBI taxonomy): Eukaryota > Metazoa > Chordata > Actinopteri > Salmoniformes > Salmonidae > Coregonus > Coregonus clupeaformis. The sequence goes on along the minus strand of NC_059204.1, from coordinate 779,987 downwards.
TGGCATGCTGAAATTATTTTCTACCTATGAATTTGGCTCTTGCGTTTGAAATGTCTGGCCTATAAGCTATTGTAACCTGATCTCTGAAAGCTAAGACACTCTGAAACATGGATATGCCTTCTGTCTCCCTCTATGATGTTGCACAGACTGCACAGGACATATTAGAAGGGAGTGTGGCATTTTGTTTTATTTGACCCGCATAGAGAATATAGTTGAATAGCCCTGTCATTTGCATTTATTAAAGATCCCCATTTCCAAATGATTCATTACAATATTTAGTTGCGGTTTAGTGAATGATTTGTCCCAAATACAATGCTTTTAGTTTTTGAAATATTTCGGACTAATTTATTTATTGCATACCCATTCTGAAACTGACTGCAGCTCTTAAGTGTTGTAGTGATTTCACTCGCTGTAGTAGCTGACGTGTATAGTGTTGAGTCATCCGCATACATAGACACACTGGCTTTACTCAAAGCCAGCAGCATGTCATTAGTAAAGATTGAAAAAAGTAAGGGGCCTAGACAGCTAGCCTGGGGAATGTCTGTTTCTACCTGTATTACATTTGAGAGGCTTCCATTAAAGGACACCCTCTGTAAATCTGTTAGACAGGTAACTCTTTATCCACAATATAGCAGGGGGTGTAAAGCCATAGCAAACGTTTTTCCAGCAACAGACTATGTCAAAGCCGCACTGAAGTCTAACAAAACAGCTCACACAATATTTGTATCATTAATTTCTCTCAGCAAATCATCAGTCATTTGTCAAAGTGCCGTGCATGTTGAATGCTTTTCCCTGTAGCGTGCTGAAAGTATGTAAATGTATTTACTGTAAAATAGCATTGTATATGGTCAAACACCATTTTTTTTCTCCAAAAGTTTACTAAGTGTTGGTAACAGGCTGATTGGTTGGCTATTTGAGCCAGTAAAGGGGGCTTTACTGTTCTTGGGTAGTAGAATGACTTTTGCTTTCCTCCTGGCCTGAGGGCACACACTTTCTTGTAGACTTAAATTAAAGATATGGCAAATAGGAGTGGCAATATCCTCAGTAATTTTCCATCCAAGTTGTCAGACCCAGGGGGCTTGTCATTGTTGATAGACAACATTACTTTTTTCACCTCTTCCACACTCACTTTACGGAATTCAAAATTGCAATGCTTGTCTTTTATAATTTGGTCAGTTACAGTGTACTTGGATGTGTAGGGTCGGCATTTGTTGGTGGAATGTCATGCCTAAATGTGCCAATCTTGCCATGAAAAAATTATTCAAGTAGTTGCCAAAATCACTGTTTTTTTGTGACGAATGAGCGATCTGATTCAATGAATGATGGAGCTGAGTTTGCCTTTTGTCCAAAATTTCATTTAAGATACTCCAAAGCGTTTTACTATCATTCTTTATATACATTTATCTTTGTTTCATAGTATAGTTCCGTTATATTCAGTTTAGTCACATTATTTCTCAATTTGCAGTATGTTTGCCAATCAGTTGTGCAGCCAGACCTATTTGCCATTTATTTTGCCTCATCCCTCTCAACCATACAATTTTTTTTTTATTCCTCATGAATCCATGGGGATTTAACAGTTTTTACAGTCATTGTCTTAATTGGTGCATGCTTATTAGTGAGTGGAATAAGCAATTTAATAAATGTGTCAAATGCAGCATCTGATTGCTCCTCATTACACATCACAGACCAACAAATATTATTTACATCATCAACATAGGAATCACTACAAAACTTATTGTATGACCTCTTACACACTATATTAGACCCAGCCTTTGGAACTTTGGTTTTTCTAGATATGGCTACTGTATTGCGATCACCATCCGATTGGATTTGGATACTGCTTTAAAGCAGATTTCTGCAGCATTAAAGATGTGACCAGGACATGTGGATGATTTCATTCCTGGGCTGTTTGTAAATACCCTGGTAGGTTGACGCATAACCAGGTTGCAGGCACCATTTGAAGCTTTTTTTCTGGAGTGGCCAGCTTGATGAAAGCCAGTCAATATTTAGGTCACCCAGAATATATACCTCTGTGTTGATATCACATACATTATCAAGCGTTTCACACATATTATCCAGATACTGACTGTTAACACTTGGTGGTCTATAGAAGCTTCTCACAAGAATGGGCTTTAGGTGAGGCAGATTAACCTGTAGCCATATTACTTAAATAGTATTTAACATGAGATCCTCTCTAAGCTTTACAGGAATGTGGTTCTGAATATAGACCACAACACCGCCCCATTGGCATTTCTGTATTTTCTGTAGATATTATAACCATGTATTGCTACCACAGTATCATCAAAGGTATTATCTAAGTGAGTTTTAGAGATAGTCAGCCTAGAACTTCCTACTATGGCACACCGCCTCAGTATTAACAGTATAACTCTGGTTCATAGGCACATGATTACTGCATATAATAGCTGTAGGATCAACAGAGGCATTCAGGGGAATTAGAGGGACATAAATTAGGTTACTTACATTGACTGCCAATGCCCCTGGGATAATGTACATTTTCTGCAGCATTACAACAACTCAGTGACACAATGGTAGGGATTATCTGAGCTGGGCTTAGGTCATTGATAAATCATTGTCTCAACGCAGTCTATGGTTTTATATCTGAATTTATAGAGATGAATTTGAAAACTGCATCTGAGAAGTTGAATATTTGAAACTTTGAAGTTGAAATTATAGTTTTGTAAGCTTAATTCACAAAATGAATGCAATATCTAACATATTGAATCTGAATGTATAAATATTGAAATTGAATATTCAATCAAATTCAACAACAAAATTCACTGAATGTGCAATATTCAGTCAATTCAGTTTCAAAATCATGAAATACAAGTTCAATTGATCAATTAAATTATTCAATTTGTGCATAACAAATAAAAACATATTAAATTCAAATACAGTTTATATTGCTCCATATACTTGTTAATACTCAATTATATTTTTTACACTGAACAAAAATATAGAACGCAACAATTTCAAAGATTTTACTGAGTTAGTTATTATAAGGAAATCTGTCAATTAAAATAAATGAATTAGGCCCTAATCTATGGATTTCACATGACTGGGAAAACAGATGTTCAGTGCATTCGGAAAGAACTCAGACCCTTCACTTTTTCCACATTTCGTTACGTCACAGTCTTAATCTAAAATCGATTTAAATGCATTTTTTGCCTCATCAATCTGCACACAATACCCCATAATGACAAAGAGAAAACAGGTTTTTGATTTTTAGAAAAAAACGGATAGCTTATTTACATAAGTATTCAGACCCATTGCTATGAGACTCAAAATTGAGCTCCGGTGCATCATGTTTCCATTGATCATCCTTGATGTTTCTACAACTTGATTGGAGTCCACCTGTGGTAAATTGAATTGATTGGACATGATTTGGAAAGGCACACACCTGTCTATAATGCATGCACACATGACTGTAAGTCGTTTGGATAAAAGCGTCTGCTAAATGGCATTATTATTATTATTATTATTATATAAAGTTCCACAGTTGACAGTGCATGTCAGAGCAAAAACCAAGCCATGTCGAAGGAATTGTCAGTAGAGCTACGAGACACGATTGTGTCAAGGGACCGATCTGGGGAAGGGTACCAAAAAATGTCTGCAGCATTGAAGGTCCCCAAGAACACAGTAGCCTTCATCATTCTCAAATGGAAGAAGTTTGGAACCACCAAACTGAGCAATCAGGGGAGAAGGGCCTTGGTCAGAGAGGTGACCAAGAACCCGATGGTCACTCTGACAGAGCTCCAGAGTTCCTCTGTGGAGATGTTAGAACCTTTCAGAAGGAAACAAGATTCTCTGTTCTGATGAAACCGAGATTGAACTCTTTGCCCTGAATGCCAAGCGTCACATCTGGAGGAAATCTGGCACCATCCCTACGTTAAAGCATGGTGGTGGCAGCACCACGAGACTAGTCAGGATCGAGGTGTGCCAAGCTTCTAATGTCAGACCCAAGAAGGCTGTATTTGCTGCCAAAGGTGTTTCAACAAAGTACTGAGTAAAGGGTCTGAATACTTATGTAAATTTATTTTTTCTTTTTTTTTTTACTAAAAACTTGTTTTTATTTGTCATGGTGTGTAGATTGAGGGGGGGAAAACGATTTATTCAATTTTAGAATAAGGCTGTAACATAAAAAAAGTGGAAAAGGTAAAGGGGTCTGAACACTTTCCGAATGCGCTATATCTGTTGGTCAGAGATACCTTAAAAATAGCTAGGGGAGTGGATCCGAACCAGTCAGTAGGCTGTTGATTGTGGCCTGTGGAATGTTGTCCCACTCCTCTTCAATGGCTGTGCGAGGTTGCTGGATATTGTACATGTCGATCCAGAGCATCCCAAACATGCTCAATGGGTGACATGTCTGGTGAGTATGTAGGCCATTGAAGAACTGGGACATTTTCAGTTTCCCGTAATTGTGTGAAGATCCTTGTGACATGGGGCTGTGCATTGTCATGCTGAAACATGAGGTGATGGTGGCGGATGAATGGTGACAATGGGCCTCAGGATCTCGTCACGGTATCTCTGTGCAATCAAATTGCCATCGATAAAATACAATTGTGTTCATTGTCCGTAGCTTATGCCTGCCCATACCATAACCCCACCATTACCATGGGGCACTCTGTTCACAATGTTGATATCAGCAAACCTCTCGCCTACACAATGCAATACACACGGTCTGCCATCTGCCTGGCACAGTTGAAACCGGGATTCATCCGTGAAGAGCACACTTCTCCAACATGCCAGTGGCCATCGACGCCGAACTACATTCAGGTCAAGACCCTGGTGAGGGCAATGAGCACGCAACAGCTCACAAATATCACTACAATTTGAACCAATGTAGAATGATTTGTGAGCAACTGTTAAGAAAATCCTAACATTTACAACTGTGGAATGTGCATTTGCGCATTCAAAAAGTGCTTGTGGATCTGTATTCGGTGCTTACAGAATACAAAAAATAATCCTGCCTGTCGATGTATTACAATCCACAAATGAGGCTTCAGATGAGTTGGTTATCTCCATTCATTGGGATAATATTTGTGTCACGTGACGCGCAGAGTGATGACATCATGGCTGTGTCCTTTTTGTAACAACACCTTCATATGAATGTTAAATTTCATATGAATGTTAAATTTGACTACTGTGGCATGCAACGTCGAGTGTGTGCTTTCGACATCAGCCCACTAGACAAGCTAGCTAAAGTTGGACACTACCTATCACGTTTCAGGAGAAGACCCAGATGCAGACAGTGTTGAAGTAACAAAAGTTTATTACAAAAACAGGGCAGACAAACAACAGGTCAAGGGCAGGCAGAGGTCAGTAATCCAGATCAGAGTCCAAAAGGTACAGAACGGCAGGCAGTCTCAGGCTCATGGCAGGCAGAATGGTCAAAACTAGAAACAGGAGACAAAGGGCTGTGAGACATGGGTTTGATCCTAGACACATGAAAAGTGGGATGTATACGGAGGGTACGGGGCAACAGAAGACGAACAGCAGAGGGGCTAATGATCTTGGAGATTGGGAAAGGGCCAATAAACCGGGGGGAAAGTTTGCGCAACTCCACCCAGAGGGGCAGATCTCGGGTGGACAGCCATACCTTCTGCCCGAGACGATACCCGGGAGCTGGGGTCCGGTCCGCTTGTCATCGATACCTAAAGGTGGTCTAGAGAAGAGCCAACTGCGCTCTCCTCCAGACAAACATCTGGGCTGAGGGTATGCCGACCTCTTCCTCTTGCTCCGGGAAGAGCGGGGGTTGATAACCCAGGGAACACTCAAAGGGCGAAAGACCCCGTGGCAGAGCAGGGAAGGGTTCTGCGGGCGTATTCGACCCACACTAGTTGCTGGCTCCAGGTGGTGGGGTTGGCGGAGACCAGGCAGCGCAGAGTCGTTGGACTGAGGGTGGAACTGGAGGACAGGCTGGCCAATGACCCAATGAGTGTGCAGAACGCCTTCCAGAACCGGGACGAGAACTGAGGACCCCGGTCGGAGACCGTGTCCACTGGGTGTCCATGGATCCTGAAGACGTGTTGCAACATGAGCTGGGCCGTCTCTTTGGCGGAGGGTAGCTTGGGGAGAGGAATGAAGTGGGCGGCTTTGGAAAACCGGTCCACAACTGTCAGCATGGTGGTGTTGCCATCAGACGGGGGAAGACCCATGACAAAGTCCAGGTATATGTGAGACCAGGGACGGTGAGGAACAGGCAGAGGTTGGAGGAGATCAGCAGGAGCTTGCAGAGGAGTCTTATTCTGCGCACAGATCGTGCAGGCGGCGACGAACGCAGAGACGTCAGGAACCATGGTAGGCCACCAAAAGCATTGTCGCACAAAGGCCAGGGTCCAGAGCCCAGGTGGCAGGCTAGCCTGGAGGAGTGGGCCGACTCCAGGAGCGGACAGCGTCAGGAACAAACATCCGGTTATCTGGGCCCGGGGTTCGGCTGGCAACGCTGCGCCTCCTAGACCTGCTTCCATATTCCCCAACTGAGTGCCGTCGCCAAGCACGAGGTGGGAAGGATTGTCTCGGATTCCAGGGTTGTAGCCGCGGGGCTATAGCGGCGTGACAGCGCATCTGGCTTGACATTCTTGGATCCCGGTCGGTATGAGAGGGAGAAGTTGAACCGGGTGAAAAGCAGGACCCACCTACAGTGAGGGGAAAAAAGTATTTGATCCCCTGCTGATTTTGTACGTTTGCCCACTGACAAATAAATGATCAGTCTATAATTGTAATGGTAGGTTTATTTGAATAGTGAGAGACAGAATAACAAAAAAAAAATCCAGAAAAACGTATGTCAAAAATGTTATGAATTGATTTGCATTTTAATGAGGGAAATAAGTATTTGACCCCCTCTCAATCAGAAAGATTTCTGGCTCCCAGGTGTCTTTTCTACAGGTAACGAGCTGAGATTAGGAGCACACTCTTAAAGGGAGTGCTCCTAATCTCAGGTTGTTTCCTGTATAAAAGACACCTGTCCACAGAAGCAATCAATCAATCAGATTCCAAACTCTCCACCATGGCCAAGACCAAAGAGCTCTCCAAGGATGTCAGGGACAAGATTGTAGACCTACATAAGGCTGGAATGGGCTACAAGACCATCGCCAAGCAGCTTGGTGAGAAGGTGACAACAGTTGGTGCGACTATTCGCAAATGGAAGAAACACAAAAGAACTGTCAATTTCCCTCGGCTTGAGGCTCCATGCAAGATCTCACCTCGTGGAGTTGCAATGATCATGAGAACGGTGAGGAATCAGCCCAGAACTACACGGGAGGATCTTATCAATGATCTCAAGGCAGCTGGGACCATAGTCACCAAGAAAACAATTGGTAACACACTACGCCGTGAAGGACTGAAATCCTGCAGCGCCCGCAAGGTCCCCCTGCTAAAGAAAGCACATATACAGGGCCATCTGTAGTTTGCCAATGAACATCTGAATGAGTCAGAGGAGAACTGGGTGAAAGTGTTGTGGTCAGATGAGACCAAAATGGAGCTCTTTGGCATCAACTCAACTCGCCGTGTTTGCTGCCTATGACCCCAAGAACACCATCCCCACGTCAAACATGGAGGTGGAAACATTATGCTTTGGGGGTGTTTTTCTGCTAAGGGGCCAGGACAACTTCACCGCATCAAAGGGACGATGGACGGGGCCATGTACCTTCAAATCTTGGGTGAGAACCTCCTTCCCTCAGCCAGGGCATTGAAAATGGGTCATGGATGGGAATTCCAGCATGACAATGACCCAAAACACACGTCCAAGGCAACAAAGGAGTGGCTCAAGAAGAAGCACATTAAGGTCCTGGAGTGGCCTAGCCAGTCTCCAGACCTTAATCCCATAGAAAATCTGTGGAGGGAGCTGAAGGTTAGCGTAGCCAAACGTCAGCCTCGAAACCTAAATGACTTGGAGAAGATCTGCAAAGAGGAGTGGGACAAAATCCCTCCTGAGATGTGTGTAAACCTGGTGGCCAACTACAAGAAACGTCTGACCTCTGTGATTGTCAACAAGGGTTTTGCCACCAAGTACTAAGTCATGTTTTGCAGAGGGGGTCAAATTCTTATTTCCCTCATTAAAATGCAAATCAATTTATAACATTTTTGACATGCATTTTTCTGGATTTTTGTTTTGTTATTCTGTCTCTCACTGTTCAAATAAACCTCCCATTTAAATTATAGACTGATCATGTCTTTGTCAGTGGGCAAACATACAAAATCAGCAGGGGATCAAATACTATTTTCCCTCACTGTAGCTTGCCTGGAATTGAGACGCTTGGCAGTGCTGAGATATTCCAAGTTCTTGTGGTCTGTCCACACAATGAACGGATGTTCCGCCCACTCCAGCCAGTGACTCCACTCCTCCAACGCAATCTTCACCGCGAGAAGCTCATGAATCCCCACATCATAATTCCTTTCTGTGGTTTGAGGCGATGGGAGAAGGCGGCGCAGGGATGTACTTGAGGTCTAGGGCAGAACGCTGGGACAGGACCGCCCCCACTTCGACATCCAAAGCATCGGCCTCCACCACGAACTGACGGGATGGGTCAGGATGAACCAAGATGGGAGCAGTGGTGAAACTATGTTTGAGGTACCGGAACGCCCCGTGAGCATCTTCGGACCATGTGAACAGAACCTTGGGAGAGGTGAGTGCTGTAACCCTGGATAAAGCGGCGATAAAAGGAAACGTTGCAGCTGCACTCTGGATGTAGGCTGGGGCCAATCCACCATCGCTCTCACCTTCCTGGGATCCATCTGTACACTCTCTGCAGTGATGATGTAATCCAGGAAGAGGATGGTGGAGCGATGGAATTCGCATTTCTCCGCTTTCACAAAAAGCTGGTTCTCCATGAGGCGTTGGAGGACCTGTCGGACATGGAGCACGTGTTCTTGGGCAGAGTGGGAGAAGACGAGGATGTCGTTGAGGTAGACAAAGATGACCCGGTTCAACATGTCGCGGAGAACATCATTAACCAGGGCCTGGAACACAGCTGGCGCATTGGTAAGGCCAAATTGCATGACCAGATACTCTTATTGACCGCAGGCCGTGTTGAAGGCAGTCTTCCACTTGACCCCCTCCCGTATCTGCACCAGGTGGTAGGCATTCCGTATGTCCAGCGTGGAGAACACGTTGGCCCCCTTGAGCGGCTCGAATGCAGAGAAGATGAGTGGTAGTGGTTCTTCACTGTGATGTCGTTTAGGCCCCGGTAGTTGATGCACGGGCGCAGTTGTTTTGTCCTTCTCCACAAAGAAGAACCCTGCACAAGCGGGGGAGGCAGAAGGATGGATGAACCCGGCAGCTAGGGAGTCCTCAATGTAGGTCTCAGCCTTGGTCTCCAGATCTGACAGCGAGTACAGTCATCCCGGGGCGGAGTGGTGCCTGGGAGAAAGTCGATTCCGCAGTAATAGGGTCGGTGCGATGGAAGCGACGTGGCCCAGGCCTTCCTGAACACCACCCAGAGGTCCTGATACTCCACGGGAATGGTGCAGAGGTCCGCGGCAACTTCAGAGCCCCCAGGAAGACATCCCGGGGCAGGCTGCACTTACTTCAGGCAATGAGCATGGCAGAACGGGCTTCAGCTCATGATGGCACCAATAGACCAGTCAATAAATGGGTTGTGTTGCTGGAGCCAAGAGAAACCCAATACCATGGGAACCTGAGGAGACTTAAATAGCAGGAATTGGATCATCTCGCTGTGGTTCCCTGATACTCGTTGGTTGATGGGGGTGGTATTGTGGGTGACCCGGCCTATAGAGCGCCCATCCAGCACTCTAACGTCCATGGGAATGGAGAGGGGCTGAGTGGGGATGCCCAGCTCGGACACCAAGGTAGCGTCCATAAAGCTCTCATCAGCCCCAGAGTCGATGATTACCTGGAGAGATTTCAACTGGTTCCCCCACAGCAAGATGGCATGAAAGGGGGGTGCGAGTAAGGGGAGAGGAGAAGTTATCCATATGGCCCACCAGAGCACTCGCTCCTACCGGTGAGCCTGGTCTTTTAGTGGACAGGTGGACACAAAATGACCAGTAGTCTCGCAATACAGGCAACTCTTCGTGTGACGCCTGTTTTGCCGTTCGGCTTGAGACAGCCTAGCTCTGCCTAGCTGCATCGGCTCGGGAAGAGGTAAATCGGCAGACTTCGGAGACTCTCGGGGGAACTCGGGTAGCCTTGGGTTCTCTCGGCAACGGAACCGCCAGGGACTTCCGGGATGCCTCGGAGGTGAGGTGGAATTATTCCTCTCCTTCCTTTGTTCTTGTAGTCGCCCATTGATCCGAATGGTCAAGGCGATGAGCGAGTCGAGATCCGTTGGTAGTTCCCTGGCTGCAAGCTCGTCCTTTACTTCCTCCGATACTCCGTGCAGGAACGTGTCGAACATCGCTTCCGGGTTCCAGGCACACTCAGCTGCCAACATGCAGAAATATACTGCATAGTCTGCCACACTGCGGGATTCTTGCCGACGCTGGAGTAACTCCCAGGCAGCCTCTCTCCCAGACAATGGCGCATCGAAAGCCTCCTTTACCCCCTGCACAAACTCCTGCGGCAGATGTGGATGCGGGTGCGTTTGCACGCTCGGCCCATTTCTTCCGCAGTCAACCATGTGGTGTGCATTTTTGTGTTTGAAAAGGTGCAGCGTTAAGTGAGTGAGAAGGGAAATGGTTGCATATCGCAGAGCCGACCGGCGGTCTATGAGCAGGGGTAGTGAGAGAGAGCTTTCAATTTTGTGTAGATGAGGGATATACATTTTAAAATATAGTATAAAATATCCCTAACCCTATAACCTGGACACCCACCTGAGCGACCCATACACCAAAGAGAAGTTCACATCTCTTTTATGGACCTGCTGTGAGTATGCAGCCTAAAGAGAGAAATAAATGCAGTCAGAGACCTACTTGAGCAGCACGGCCCCCTCAAGATTCTGAGCCTGCCTGGCAGGGTTGGTCCTACAAAGCCAGAGCCCCCTGATGGGAGAGCATAATATACAAGGAAATTCTCAAAGCTGCTAATGAGAACCTTGATGACCTTTTACCTAGCCGGTAGGGATTCCGGTGGGGTACGCCCACCCAGGTAGTGGCAGTGCTGGCAACACTGGCTGCAGTAACCCATGGGGAGGGGGTCACACTCGGACAATCAGAGAGGGGGTTTATCATTGTGGCCCAGGTGGCACAAAATAATCAAAGGTCTGACCGCACAGAGATGCTTGGGAAAATGGTTACAACAGGGGATCAGAGTGTTTTGTGTCTCAGGTGAAGAGGGTGGATCTGATCTCCATCACCTAGGACTTGACATAGATTAAGTAGATTAATCGAATCTCACATTGTTATCAATTTCTGCTCAATCTGCGTGCTTTCTCCATCAGCTTTAACTGTATGTGCACTCGTAAATCAGGTTATTTCTCGAGTTGGGCTCTGGGATATAACAGCCATTGAGTATCTGATTTTATTGTGGAGGAGGGGGGTTGTGTGTTGGAGTATGTGAGTCTGTGCGTGTGTGCTTGTCTGGCATCTGTTGTGGGGGGTGGGGATGTTTCGGGGGGTGTAATGGGATGGACCACGGGAATTATTTGCTGGGATAATAATTGCTTGTCAATGAATTCAATGTAATACAATGGCAATCCGGGTTATATGTTAGAATCCTACGCGTGAACTGCCGACATTATTACGCATATTAATTGATAATGATGGAAATTAGGATATGCATAATTTTTTTAAAATAGTTATATATATATATATATGAGGTGAAAGCATTGGAAATGCTTTTGACGGTTAATCTGCTTCTGTTTTGTGGGTGGCACTGTGTGCTGTTTTCGATGGATGGGTCCTGGCCTCTCAGGGCCTTAGGGATCCGGAGGGACGTGGGTGGGATGCTGATCACTGGGATGACGGCTCAACTTGGGATGGGGGGGGGGCTTTAGCGGGGGAATTAGTGGAGAACAATTGAAGGGTTACTCCGTAGCAATGCAAATATCACGGTACAGCTATATGGACACTCAATCATTACAGTATTTTTTATTGGTAAATTTACAAACATATATATAATGATAAATAGACTTGAAACTTGTATCTCATTATGGTGTATGGTGAAATAAGTATAGCCAGTTATAATTGTAATGGCTTAGCTGATAATAACAAAAGAAGAACAATATTTACATGGCTCAAAGAGAAGGAATATAATATCTATTGTATACAGGAAACTCATTCAACAATTCGAGATGAAGTAGCGTGGAAAAAAGAATGGGGGGGGGGAAATATACTTCTCCCATGGGCAAAGAAATTCAAAAGGGGTGATGATATTAATTAATAGTAATTTCGATCCGAATGTGCAAATTGTCCAAATAGATACGCAAGGTAGATGGATTATTTTAAATATGTTATTGGACTATAAACAGATATGGCTCATTAACCTCATTAATACTGTTTTAAATAGCTCAATGGACCGTAAAGGAAATCACACCACAAACAATCACCCACACGCTCTTAAGGAAATTGTGAATGTCATGGATACATTAGAACTAGTAGATATATGGAGGCTTAAATATACTGATCTAGTGAGATATACATGAATCAAGCTAGTCGTCTTGACTTCTTTCTTATCTCATTCTCGTTGGCACCAAAAGATTAAAAAAGTGTTGATAGGGGACAGAATGTGGTCGGACCATCATATAATAGGCATATACATTACTCTTACTGAATTTCCACGTGGGCGAGGATATTGGAAATTTAATCAAAGCCTATTGGATGATAATTTATTTATAATTAGAACAAAGGAATTTATAACTGACTTTTTCCAACATAACATAGGTACAGCGAATCCCCTTATTGTATGGGACACCTTTCAATGTGCCTTTAGAGGCCATGCAATTCAGTACTCATCTCGAAAACAAAAGCAATTTAGGTCAAAAGAGTTTATAAGAAAGGAAATAGAAAGTCTAACAGAACAGATAGATGGCAATAAAAACTGTAACATAGAGGCTCAGAATAAATTAGAGGAAAAACAAAAAGAAATTGAGAAACTTATTCAAGAAAGATCAAGTGTAATATATTATAAAAATAAAGCAAACTGGATGGAATATGGGGAAAAATGCACAAACTTATTTTTTTATCTTCAATATAGGAATGCTACCAAAAATAACTTAATGAAACTGGTTACAATTGACTGAGTCACCCATAATTCACCAAATGATATTTTGAAGGAAGAAACAAAGTACTTTAAGCATATGTTTTCTTTTCAGTTGCCTCCATCTCCTCTAACTGAAGCTAATTGTAGAGATTGTTTTTCTTTTGATAATGTCAAATTAACAGCCACGCAGAAAGACTCATGTGAAGGTGAAATTACAGAGGAGGAACTTCTGGATGCAATTAAAGACTTTACGTCTGGGAAAACTCCAGGGTTGGATGGCATACCAGTCGACGTATACCAAACCTTTTTTGATATACTAAGAGGACCGTTATTAGCATGTTTTAACCACTCCTTATAAAATGGGTCAAAAACATGTATAGTAACCCTAGGTGTAAAATAGTAAATAATGGCTATTTCTCAGAAAGTTTTAAACTGTCAAGAGGAGTGAAACAAGGTTGTCCACTATCGGCATATCTATTTATTGTGGCCATCGAGATGTTAGCTATTAAAATCAGATCCAATAATAATATCAGAGGATTAGAAATCCAGGGCTTAAAAACAAAGGTGTCATTGTACGCTGATGATTCATGTTTTCTTTTAAATCCACAACTAGAATCCCTTCACAGCCTCATAGAGGAGCTAGATACATTTTCTAACCTCTCTGGATTACAACCAAATTGTGACAAATGTACTATATTACGCATTGGATCACTAAAAAATAAAATTTTTACATTACCATGTAGTTTACCAATAAAATGGTCTGATGGTGATGTGGATATACTCGGAATACATATCCCAAAGGAAATAAATGATCTCACTTCAATAAATGTTAATAGAAAGTTAGCAAAAATAGATACGATTTTACTACCATGGAAAGGAAAATACCTGTCAATTTGTGGAAAAATCACCCTGATTAACTCTATAGTATTATCCCAGTTTACCTATTTGCTTATGGTCTTGCCTACACCTAGCGAACAGTTTTTTAAATTCTATGAGACAAAAATATTCAATTTTATTTGGAACGGCAAACCAGACAAAATTAAAAGGGCATATTTATATAATGAATATGGATTCGGAGGACAGAAATGATTAAATATTAAAGCATTAGACCTATCACTAAAAGCTTCAGTCATACAAAAGTTATACTTAAATCCGAACTGGTTCTCAAGCAAATTGGGTGAGACAATCTTACTAATGTTCAAGAAAGGCCTTTTTCCCTTTATTCAGATTACAACAACTCATTTGCAGTTATTTGAAAAGGAAATAATCTCCCAAATATCACTATTTCTAAAACAAGCCATAGAAAGTTGGTTGCAATTTCAATTTAATCCTCCAGAAACGACAGAACAAATAATGCAACAAATATTGTGATTAAATTCAAATATACTAATTGACAAAAAACCTTTATTTTTTGACAGAATGTTTAAAAAAGGTATAATCTTCGTAAACAATATCATCGGTAGGACTGGTGGAGTTGTCGCACATGCAGCTAACAAAAACATATGGAAATGTCTGCTCTACCCAAAATTATAACCAAATAATTGCAGCCTTACCGCAAAAGTGGAAGAGGAAAGTGGAAGGGGGAGAAAGTAAGGTACTTGTCTGTCGGCCTTGCATTAAAGAACATAATTGGTTAAGGAAAACTGTGATGAATAAAAAAGTATATCAGTTTCACTTAAGGACCAAAGGATTGACAGCCGTCCCATATAGATTGCAAAATAGTTGGGAAGAGATTTTTGACGTACCGATCCCATGGCATAGTGTTTATGAACTGACACGCAAAACGACACCGGATTCAAAAATTAGAATCTTTCAATTTAAATTATTACATAAAATTCTTGCTACCAATATAATGTTATTTATATGGGGGATACAATCTTCCCAGCTCTGCAGATTTTGCTGTGAAGAGACAGAATCATTAGATCATTTGTTTTGGTTCTGTCCATTTGTAGCTTGTTTTTGGACACAGGTCCAGGAATGGCTAAAGGATTGCAATATTTACCTGGAGCTAACCTTGCAGATAGCATTACTGGGTGATCTGAAAAGTCATAGTCAATCAATCAATAATATAATAATACTTTTAGCAAAAATGTTTATTTTTAATTCACAATCTGTAGAAGCAACGAGAATAGAAAGGTTCAGAACTTTTGTAAAACATCACAGTACGGTTGAAATATATATGGCAAATAGAAATCCTATATGGATGGTGTTAAGAGATAGTTGGGAGGTATTGAATAGAGTTGAAGGATGGGACTAATAACAAATAATAACAAAGATAGCTAATAATGTAAGCATACTGTGTCCATAATAAGTATATAGGTTGTATGTTGGGAGCTTTTGGGAAAGAGCACAGTTAGAAAGATATGGCATATAGAAGCAAACCGGATGTACATCATGAAAATGATCGGAGAGGTTGAGAGTAGAAGAAGTTCAGGAGCAAAAAAAATATATATATATATAATAGAATTATTGTAAAATTAACTGTGTCCATAAGGTGTAGATAGTAAGTATAGACCGGAAGTAGAGGCCTGGGCATTGTTGTTCACTAATTCAAACACACTCCAAGTAGGGAAAGGATGGCGGGGTTGAAAAGTAATAAAGGGGAGTATATATATTTAAAAAATGGGGGATTGGAAGTGATGCAGACAATTACATTGCTAGAAGATACAATCTATCTGCAATATTAAGCTGATCCATCCCCCCCCCAAATAAAAATACTGTTGTTCCCACACTGCCATAGCCCAGGTGAGAGCCCTCCCGGACATCAGCGTGATGAGGTACGCTGTCTTAGAGCGGTCCGAGGGGAAGGAGGAGGGCTGCAGCTCAATGATGAGCGAACACTGAGCAATATATGCCCGACAGGTTCCCGACTCTCCAGCGAAGCATTCCGGGGGAGGTAAGCAGGGTTGTCTGGAAATCGGGATGGCCATGCTGCTAATAGCCGGGTTACTGAGGGGCTGAGAGATTACCGTCGTGGTAGGCTGCCTAACAGACAACCCATTGAATTGCTCCAGCAATGTGTTAAATGCTCGGTCATGGCGTTCGGCCAAGGTCTGGAACCCTTCCATGAGACCACGAAGCAACTCCTCGTGCCTTCCGATGGTGGCTCCTTGGGAGGAGATGGCGTTGCGGAGCTGGTCCGAGTCTGCTGGGTCAGTCATGGCCAGTTCGTACTATCACATTTCAGGAGAAGATCCAGATGCAGACAGTGTTGAAGAAACAAAAGTGTATTACAAAAACAGGGGGCAGGCAAACGACAGGTCAAGGGCAGGCAGAGGTCAGTAATCCAGATCAAAGTCCAAAAGGTATAGAACGGCGGGCAGGCTCAGGGTCAGGGCAGGCAGAATAGTCAAAACCGGGAAAACTAGAGAACAGGAACTTGAGAAAGACAGGCGCAAGCAGGAAAACACTGGTAGGCTTGACGAAACAAAACGTACTGGCAACAGAGAAACAGAGGACACAGGTATAAATACAATGGGGATAAGGGGGAAGATGGGCGACACCTGGAGGGGGGTGGAGACAATCACAAAGACAGGTGAAACAGATCAGGGTGTGACACTACCAATAGCTAGAATGTGATCTCGTCAGCTGTTTAAACTTACTAGTTAATTCAGGAATGTGTCAATTAGGAAGAATCGCTCAGTTTAAAAAAAAATCCTGAATTTGTGATCTGGCTAGCAAGCTAATGAGATGTTGCAAATCATATTTTTCAACCTGCTTTCTTTCAGGGACTAAACAGGGCAATTGATGCTTTGGTAGGACATATCACAATTTCCCGATTTGGTGTGGAGGTAGGAAATTGTAACATTATTTTTTTGTTGAAATTCAGCTAGCTGATTTTGCTCCATTTAGGCTTGCTAGCTAGCCAAGTAATTTGTTGTGCATCCTTGGCTACATTTATTAATGTTTCCTAGTCAATACATTCTGTGATTACTGTCAGTTCAATTCCGAGTGGGATCCCGAGTGGCGCAGCGGTCTAAGGCACTGCATCTCAGTGCTAGAGGCGTCACTACATACCCTGGTTTGATTCCAGGCTGTATCACAACCTGGCCGTGATTGGGAGTCCCATATGACGGCGCACAATTGGCCCAGCGTTGTCCGGGTTTGGCCGGGGTAGGTCGTCATTGTAAATAAGAATTTGTCCTTAACTGACTTGCCTAGTTAAATAAAAGGTTAAATCCCTCTCTGTATTGAAGGACCAAGGGAAAAACTGTTGGCTGGTATGCCCTGAGCGGTCGGCTGTGAATGCCCCCACCAGCTGTAAACTGATGAGTTTGGTTCTGCCCTCTATAGTGCTGTCCGGTTAGAACATGACAGTCACCACCACAGATGCAGCTGCTCCTATTTGAGGATGTTTATATGATTGTGGTAATCCGAATGACTTGGAATCTTATTGTTGTGGTTATATTATTACACAGCATATAAAACCCCCCTGCAACTTACATTTTGATGAACGCACAACATTCATGTTACTGTTGACAATAGAAAGTCCTCAGAAACGTGTCCAGATGCGCATTTCCATGCGCTCTGATTGTTTGGGAATGGCAGGGCTATGATGGGTGAGGGATAATTTAGCAGGCAAACTATCGGGACTTAAGGGAAACTGAAGGGACTGTGAGGGGAAGTTAGGTGAGCAGGACAGCCTTTTTTACAGGCAAAGTTATTCTACTCATACTGTAAAGACTTTTATCAGTAAAAATGATTAACTTGACAATAATAATGTGAGGGTTTAATTGTGTAACAATGCACAGGCCATGCTATGATGATGGTTCAAGATAATCTGATAATTGTTATAAAAAAAATGTTTTGAAGTAGGAAATTAAAGGTAAACCTGACAACTTGACCAAGTTTATGAATCTGTAAAACTGCCTAATGATGGCACATTGAAGTGCAGAAACAATTCATTCACTGATTCACACACATTCACACACCCTGTCATCCATTCTCTCACACACACACACACACACACACACACACACACACACACACACACACACACAGGGAAGGAGTTAACAAGTGTGCTACTGGCTTGGGTTCCAGGATGTGGTCCTCTTTGCCTCTTGTTTATAAGCTTCATAACATGCCATCATGGTCTAAATACACCAACACAGTTGTGAAGAGGGCACGAGAATGCCTCTTCCCCCTCAGGAGGCTGAAAAGATGAAGCATGGCCCCTCAGATCCTGAATTATACAGCTGCACCATTGAGAGCATTTTGACTGGCTGCATCACCACTTGGTATGGCAACTGCTCGGCAGAGGGTAGTGCGTACGGCTCAGTACATAACTGGGGCTGAGTTCCCTGCCATCTAGGACCTCTATACCAGGCGGTGTCAGAGGAAGGCCCTCAATATTGTCAAAGACTCCAGCCACCCAAGTCAAACTGTTCTCTCTGCTACTGCACAGCAAGCGGTACCGGAGCAGAACCAAAAGGCTCCTGAACAGCTTCTACCCCCAAGCCATAAGACTGCTAAATAGTTAGTCCAGGGAGCTATTTGGTTAACTGTTTAACTATCTGCATTGACCCATTTTGCACTGACCTTTTTGACTCATCACATATGCTGCTGCTACTGTTTATTATCTGTCACTTTATTCCTAGTTATATGTACATCAGTGGAGGCTCCTCAGAGGAGTAAGGGGAGGACCATCCTCAGTGAATTTGATTATTATTATTTTTTATAGTGAAACATTACAAAAGCTATGCTTCTTAGATAAATCTATACTAAATATATTCACGTCACCAAATAATTGATAAAAACGCACTGTTTTGCAATGAAGGTCTACAGTAGCCTCAACAGCACTCTGTACGATAGCACCATGGTGTAGCCTAGGCAAAGGCTGGCCCGGGGGCCATATGCGGCCCGCGACCTGATTCAATACGGCCCGCGGAATCATGCTCCGATCACATAAAGAATTTGCGATAGTAAAGTTTTTTAAAAAAAGTATTGTTATTCAAATTAAAAGCACAATGAATACTCGCCTTTGTGTAATGAATTAACTCCCACCGCTTGTGGGACATTTTATTTTTAAGGCACGTATAAATAACAACTGCACGAGGACAGACAGTGACTGATAGGCTGACACACACGTCACAGTTACAAATAGTAGCTAGCTAGAAAATTAGTTTTTCAAAGAAAAGGAAAGCAGACAATGAATGTAGGGTGTGCCAGCAAGAGTGGACATCGAAATATTAATTTATTGAGGTATCAGGGAAAGCTGTGTGCTTAGTGTGCAAAGAGAGCATCGCTGTCTTGAAAGAATACAACTTGTCCCGACACTTCCAGATGAAGCATGCAGAGAAATATTGGAATATGTCTTCTTAGCAGAGGGCAACTGCATCGAAAGAGTTGCTTTCTCAGTTGCAAAAGCAGCAAGGACTTTTCACAAAACTGCATTCAGCAAACAATGGAATTGCGAGAGCTAGCTATGTACAGTCCCACAAAATTGCTAAACATATCAAGCCATTCGCTGAGGGCGAATTCATTAAAGAATGTTTAATTGACTCTGCAGCAATACTTTGCCCCAACAAGAAAGAGCTGTTTGAAAATGTTTCCCTGTCAAGATGAACGGTGACACGGCGTGTTGAGGACATCGCAGAGAATATGGAACAACAGTTGAAAGGCAAGGTAAAGGATTTCACATATTTCTCCTTGGCCCTGGATGAGAGCAGTGATGCACGTGACACACCGCAGTTGATATTATTACGAGGCATAAGTAAAATTACAGTTCAGTACAGTCAAGGAAGAGCACAACCACATGGAAAGATTTATTGGAGGAGGTTAATAAGTGTGTGGCAAAGTTTGGACTGAGTTTCGTGAAGGCGCTTTAAAGGGTGTGGGACATTAAGTTTTTGTAAATGAAAGGAAAATATGGTTGGCTGATTTTGCCTTCATCGTGGACATCATGGCCCTCAAGAATGAAATGAATTCCAAACTAGAAGGGAAGGGCCTTTTTGCACATCAGATGTACAACCTTGTCAAAGCCTTCAAGGGAAAATTACTCCCCCTGACCCGTATGGTCCCCAATCAGAGACAACGAGCTACAGCTGCCTCTGATTGGGAACCACCCTGGCCAACATAGATCTACACGATCTAGAAAACAAAACATAGAAAACATGACATAGAAACTCCATACCCTGGATCAACATTTAAAAGTCCCCAGAGCCAGGGCGTGACAGTACCCCCCCCAAAGGCGCGGACTGCGACCGCGCCACACAAAAACAACAGGGTAGGGGCCGGGTGGGCATTCCGCCTCGGAGGTGAATCCAGCTCCGGGCGTGACCACCACTTTCTCGCCACCTCCCCGTTGCGCCCCTGGTCTGGTCTGGCACCGCTGACTGGAGCTGGAACCGAGGAAGGTGGATCGATCTGTATAGGCTCCGGACTGGAGCCGCTGGCCGGAGCTGGACTGGGCACCGGTGGAGCGGATTACTCTGGCTCCGGAGTGGATCCGCTGACAGGAGATGGACCCGACCCCGGTGGAGCGGATTGCTCTGGCTCCGGAGTGGAGCAGCTGACCGGTGCCGGACCAGGCACCGGTGGAACAGGCACCACTGGCTTGGTGAAGGAGCGGGCCGGACCGGGCTGACGACGCGCACCACTGGCTTGGTGCGGGGAGCAGGAGCGGGCCGGACCGGGCTGACGACGCGCACCACTGGCTTGGTGCGGGGAGCAGGAGCGGGCCGGACCGGGCTGATAACGCGCACCACTGGCTTGGTGCGGGGAGCGGGCCGGACCGGGCTGACGACGCGCACCACTGGCTTGGTGCGGGGAGCAGGAACGGGCCGGACCGGGCTGACGACGCGCACCACTGGCTTGGAGCGGGGAGCAGGAACGGGCTGGCGACGCGCACCACTGGCTTGGTGCAGGGAGCAGGAACGGGCCGGACCGGGCTGGCGACGTGCACCACTGGCTTGGCGCGAGGGACAGGAACAGGCCGGACCGGGCTGGCAACGCGCACCACTGGCTTGGTGCAGGAACGGTGAGGGAACGGGCCAGACCGGGCTGGCGACGCGCACCACTGGCTAGGTGCAGGAACGGGCCGGACCGGGTTGGCGACGCGCCCCACTGGCTTGGCGCGAGGGACAGGAACAGGCCGGACCGGGCTGGTAACGCGCACCACTGGCTTGGTGAGAGGGACAGGAACAGGCCGGACCGGGCTGGTGACGCGCACCACTGGGCTGGTGCGGGGAGTAGGAACGGGCCGGACCGGGCTGGCGACTCACACCACTGGCTTGGCGTGAGGGACAGGAACAGGCCGGACCGGGCTGGCAACGCGCACCACTGGCTTGGTGCGAGGGACAGGAACAGGCCGGGCTGGACTGGGAACACGCACCACTGGCTTGGTGCGTGGAAAAGGAACAGGCCGGGCTGGACTGGGAACACGCACCACTGGCTTGGTGCGGGGAGCCGGAACGGGCCGGGCTGGACTGTGGAGGCGGACTGGAGGTCTGGAGCGAAGAGCTGACACAACCCGTCCTGGCTGAATGCCTACTTCCACACAATACGTGTGAGGCATCAGCACAGGACGTACGGGGCTGTGCACTCGTACTGGCGCTACAGCACGTGGCATTGGCGCAGGATATACGGGACCGAGGAGGCGTACTGGAGACCACGAGCGTTGAGTCGGCACACCCCGTCCTGGCTGAATGCCCATCTTTGCACGACACGTGCGTGGTGCTAGCACAGGACGTACAGGACTGTGCCGGAACACTCGCGGCACAGTACGTGGCTCCGCATAACACGGAGCCTGTCCAGTCACACGCTTCCTAGCCTGAATACGGGGAGTTGGCTCTGCTCTAACCCTAGGCTCCGCCAACCACCCTTTTAGCCCCCCCAAAATTGTTTTATTGGGGCTGTCTCTCGGGCTTCCTCCTCGGCCGGTACCCTCTGAGTTGCCGCTGCTCCTCTCTATAGCGCGCCTCCACAGTCTCCTCCCAAGGACGGCGATCAATTCCGGCCTGAATCTCCTCCCAAGTCCAGGATCCCTTCCCGTCCAGGATCTCCTCCCAGGTCCAGGCTGTCTGTTCCTGGACACGCTGCTTGGTCCTCTTTTGGTGTGATTTTCATGTCACGATCGTTTATGGAAGATACGGACCAAGGCGCAACGTGATAAGCGTACATTTTATTAAGTACTTAACTCACGACAAAACAACAAACAAACGAAACGTGAAGTCCTAGGTTACACAACACAAACCTTAACGGAACAAGATCCCACACCGACTAGTGCCAAACAGGCTGCCTAAGTATGGTCCCCAATCAGAGACAACAAGCTACAGCTGCCTCTGATTGGGAACCACCCTGGCCAACATAGATCTACACGATCTAGAAAACACAACATAGAAAACATGACATAGAAACTCCACACCCTGGCTCAACATTTAAGAGTCCCCAGAGCCAGGGTGTGACACTCCTGCCATCTGAATGACTTCCATACAAAATCTCTCAGTTTATATACTTGTTTGCAAGCTAATTCTATCCAACCGTTGCCAACCATTATTGAGTGTCACTCATCCACCACCATATCATCCACCTACTTGGTATCGTGTGGCTCCCCAGCCAGGCCATTCCATCATGCACCGCTCCTAAAATTAGCAACAGTGGCCCCCAATCTATCTTGGCAAAATGACCTTCTGTCCCTAACCCGTGACACCAATACCACATGGCTTGTCCTTGTCTTCTCTCCCTTACATACAGTGGGGGGAAAAAGTATTTAGTCAGCCACCAATTGTGAAGTTCTCCCACTTAAAAAGATGAGAGAGGCCTGTAATTTTCATCATGGGTACACGTGAACTATGACGGACAAAATGATATATTTTTTTCCAGAAAATCACATTGTAGGATCTTTTATTAATTTATTTGCAAATTATGGTGGAAAATAAGTATTTGGTCAATAACAAAAGTTTCTCAATACTTTGTTATATACCCTTTGTTGGCAATGACACAGGTCAAACGTTTTCTGTAAGTCTTCACAAGGTTTTCACACACTGTTACTGATATTTTGGCCAATTCCTCCATGCAAATCTCCTCTAGAGCAGTGATGTTTTGGGGCTGTCGCTGGGCAACACAGACTTTCAACTCCCTCCAAAGATTTTCTATGGGGTTGAGATCTGGAGACTGGCTAGGCCACTCCAGGACCTTGAAATGCTTCTTACAAAGCCACTCCTTCGTTGCCCGGGCGGTGTGTTTGGGATCATTGTCATGCTGAAAGACCCAGCCACGTTTCATCTTCAATGCCCTTGCTGATGGAAGAAGGTTTTCACTCAATCTCACGATACATGGCCCCATTCATTCTTTCCTTTACACGGATCAGTCGTCCTGGTCCCTTTGCAGAAAAACAGCCCCAAAGCATGAGGTTTCCACCCCCATGCTTCACAGTAGGTATGGTGTTCTTTGGATGAAACTCAGCATTCTTTGTCCTCCAAACACGACGAGTTGAGTTTTTACCAAAAAGTTATATTTTGGTTTCATCTGACCATATGACATTCTCCCAATCCTCTTCTGGATCATCCAAATGCACTATAGCAAACTTCAGACGGGCCTGGACATGTACTGGCTTAAGCAGGGGGACACGTCTCGCACTGAAGGATTTGAGTCCCTGGCGGCGTAGTGTGTTACTGATGGTAGGCTTTGTTACTTTGGTCCCAGCTCTCTGCAGGTCATTCACTAGGTCCCCCCGTGTGGTTCTGGGATTTTTGCTCACCGTTCTTGTGATCATTTTGACCCCACGGGGTGAGATCTTGCGTGGAGCCCCAGATCGAGGGAGATTATCAGTGGTCTTGTATGTCTTCCATTTCCTAATAATTGCTCCCACAGTTGATTTCTTCAAACCAAGCTGCTTACCTATTGCAGATTCAGTCTTCCCAGCCTGGTGCAGGTCTACAATTTTGTTTCTGGTGTCCTTTGACAGCTCTTTGGTCTTGGCCATAGTGGAGTTTGGAGTGTGACTGTTTGAGGTTGTGGACAGGTGTCTTTTATACTGATAACAAGTTCAAACAGGTGCCATTAATACAGGTAACGAGTGGAGGACAGAGGAGCCTCTTAAAGAAGAAGTTACAGGTCTGTGAGAGCCAGAAATCTTGCTTGTTTGTAGGTGACCAAATACTTATTTTCCACCATAATTTGCAAATAAATTCATAAAAAATCCTACAATGTGATTTTCTGGATTTTTTTTCTCTCAATTTGTCTGTCATAGTTGACGTGTACCTATGATGAAAATTACAGGCCTCTCTCATCTTTTTAAGTGGAAGAACTTTCACAATTGGTGGCTGACTAAATACTTTTCCCCCCACTGTACTTCTCCCCTACACTCTAAAATGACCCACGTTCTCCATACCACTCCTTGATATCATATGATGGGCATTGATGTACGGAACCACAATATAATGTTCTATCAAAGCTTATTATCCAAACTTATATCAACATATCATACACATTCATATAATTGATTTTGCACTCTTTCAAATTAAAATTACTTTCTGCTCTTAGTTCATAAAATAGCCTGTTCTCCATATACCTCTTTTTACTTAAAAGGTCTCTTCCCATTAACGCAATAGTAGTTGTAGCGTTTACTATAAATGAATGATGGAAATTAATTTCATCCTAATCAATTTGTAATGGGAGAGATATAGGATTAATTTGCAGATTTCCACTAATTCCGATAGACTGGACCTTCTGATCACTTAAAGGACACCTTCAATCTTGTTGAATAGATCACCCGGCTTCTCCTCTCTAGGTTTATTTTGGGAATTAGGGTGTAGTTTGGGCAGGAGTCCAATTTCCCTCTCTCTATCTCCCTCGATTATTATCATTCCCTTGCCATGATTGTATTTGCTAATCTATTGTTTAAATCTGCATTTTGGTTTTGTTTGATTATTGTAAATATAATTTTATATTCCTTTTCCACACACCCTAGTATATCAAATTTGTCCATGTTTATTTGTCCTGTATGACCTCTAACCCTTCTTTCTGCTGTTTCGAAAGCTCTACCAAACATTTGTAACACCCTGCATTCCTCGCGCCACCATCTGACCTCCAAAGTTATCTGTTTTAGCTATAGGAAAACTATAGTTTACCTGAGTTTTAGCCCATGTGGACTGACTCTTTTCATAAAGTAGATTATGTTGCTCCATTGCCAAATTACGTAATATCATAACTGACTTTTCCTCCTTCCTAATTATATTTACCGGCCATTGTGCACTCATTAAATTCCATGCTTTATACACCTCTTTCATATAATCTGAATCCCCTTTCGGGTTGCTTATGGCTCTATCAATTATATACTTTTGCGCTACTTGTTATTTATCCCTTTCAAAACTACCATCTTGAGGATAGTCATCATCTGTCCATGCTGACCTATCACTAAGTTATGGTTCCAGATAGAAAAACCCTAATTTAATTAACATCCATTTGCACATTGTCTGATTTTTCACTACTTTTACAAGAGACTTGTTCTAAATGTGGATTTGCCTGTAATAATTTCATCATTTCCTTTCTCTCTCTTTGAGGTAAATGAAGCTCTGATTTACTCTTAATGGTGACTGTTTTTCCAGATATCGGTCTAATAAGCTGGCCATCCATTACTTCTATTAGTGCAATATTAGTAATCAAATACTTGAATCAACTCCCCACCTTGATCTTTATTTACATTTAGTTTGCCACTTTTGTCATTGGTGCTATGATTCAATATGTTACATTGCATCTGCTCCCTCTCCTGGCCATTTTGTAATACACAAAGGACTAATTCTCTTTTCACCACAGTACTCCACCTCTCAGAGGATTAAACCTTGTTACTCCCTTAATCAATATTTGACCTTATAGGGCTTTTAGAAAGGACTCTAACCTTAAACCTAGTACATTAACCTTCAACCAAGGACTTGAACCTTCAACAAAATACCTTTTTATAGGGATTTTATAACCTTCTACCAAGGACTTGAACCTTCACCAAAATACTGATTTTCTCATAGGGCTTTTATAACCTGGTTGAGGCCTTGAACCTTTCAAATCTATATTCTTTTGTCACAGGACTTGAACCTAAGAACAGTGTGTATTCCTTCGTTAGAGGACTTGAACCTATGAACAATGTCTATTCCTTTGTCACAGGACATGAACCTATGAACAATGTCTATTGTATTTTATAAAGTTGTACACTCTATAATCTCGTCATGTTGAGGACTCGAACCTCTGACCTATTTTATAATGTCGTACACATTAAAAGACCCTACGCCCAATCTTGTTAAACCCATTCTCCTTCTGTTGTTTTTAGTCATTACTCTGACCAAACCCTTCTTAGAATCATAGCACCATGTTATTGTGTAATTTGATAATTCTCCTTACATCTCATTAAATAACTCAATACAACTCATCTTCCCTCTTTTTAAAATATAAAATGTTAAACGTTCTTTACAGCTCAGCCTTACCACAGATAAGCAGAGTTTAACACAATCAAAAAAATGAAAGTCTGCTTACCTGTTAGTTCGGCTGTAAACTGCATCCTGTTCGTTTAGACGCCAATCTGTTATGATGAGTTTCTGGTATTTAGACGTTCAGGATGCAAGAGAGTATGTTACACAGATGGAGATTTGATTCAGTCATTATTTAATGGTTACAATGTTGCATTCAATGACCGGAGGTACGGACATAGCCTCCTGACCATCTGAATGACTTCCATACAAAATCTCTCAGTTTATATACTTGTTTGCAAGCTAATTCTATCCAACAGTTGCCAACCATTATTGAGTGTCACTCATCCACCACCATATCATCCACCTACTTGGCACCCCAGCCAGGCCATTCCATCACGCACCCCTCCTAAGATTAGCAACAGTGGCCCCCAATCTATCTTGGCACACTGACCTTCTGTTAGTAACCCGTGACACCAATATCACATGGCATGTCTTTGTCCTCTCTCCCTTACATACATCTTATGAGTTTTACATACATTAATGCATCTTGTATCATAACACAAGGTTCTATGCATCTCTCGATGAACAAAACTTTCCAAAGATTAGGAGTCATGCTCAGAAGATGTTTGTACTGTTTGGGTCAACCTATGTATGTGAACAGAAGTTTTCAGTGATGAAATATAACAAGTCAAGGCACAGATCATCTCTTACTGACTCTCACCTCTTAGAAATCCTGCGCATAGCAAAATCAGAAACTATACCTGACTTCACTGCTCTAGTCAATGCCCATCAGAGACTTCACTCCTCACACTGATTGAGTAGTTTAAATGTAATGTTGAAATCTCTCTCTTTCTTGTGTTTTTGTGCATACCCGTTAACAAGAGTTCTGTCTGTGGTGCTGAATACACAGTGTACTTTTCCCTCCGTGTAGTTCATTGCATGTTTAATAATGAAAATACCTACCAAAAGGAGAACATGGATGTGGTTCATTTCTGTGCATGTAAAAAAAGTTTTACAATAGATACAGTGCCTTGCAGAAGTATTCATGCCCCTTGGTGTTTTTCCTATTTTGTTGCATTACAACCTGTAATTTAAATGGATTTTTGTTTGGATTTCAAGTAATGGACATACACAAAATAGTCGAAATTGGTGAAGTGAAATGAAAAAAAAAATATTGTTTCAAAAAATTCTAAAAAATAAATAACGGAAAAGTGGTGCGTGCATATGTATTCATCCCCTTTACTATGAAGCCCCTAAATAAGATCTGGCGCAACCAATTACCTTCAGAAGTCACATACTTAGATTGCAAACAGGTGGACTTTATTTAACTAAGAGTCACATGATCTGTCACATGACCTCAGTGTATATATACACCTGTTCTGAAAGGCCCCATAGTCTGCAACACCACTAAGCAAGGGGCACCACCAAGTAAGCAGCACCATGAAGACCAAGGAGCTCCCCAAACAGGTCAGGGACAAAGTTGTGGAGTACAGATCAGGGTTGGGTTCTAATGAAATATCCGAAAATTTGAACATCCCAGGGAGCACCCTTAAATCCATTATTTAAAAAATGGAAAGAATATGGCACCACAACAAACCTGCCAAGAGAGGGCCGCCCACCAAAACTCACGGACCAGGCAAGGAGGGCATTAACCAGAGAGGCAACAGAGACCAAAGATAACCCTGAAGGAGCTGCAAAGCTCCACAGTGGAGATTGGAGTATCTGTCCATAGGACCACTTTAAGCCGTACACTCCACAGAGCTGGGCTTTACGGAAGAGTGGCCAGAAAAAAGACATTGCTTCAAGATAAAAATAAGCAAACACGTTTGGTGTTTGCCGAAAGGCATGTGGGAGACTCCCCAAACTAATGGAAGAAGGTACTCTGGTCAGATGAGACTAAAATTTTGCTTTTTGTCCATCAAAGAAAACGCTATGTCTGGCGCAAACCCAACACCTCATCACCCCGAGAACACCATCCCCACAGTGAAGCATGGTGGTGGCAGCATCATGCTGTGGGGATGTTTTTCATCGGCAGGGACTGGGAAACTGGTCAGAATTGATGGAATGATGGATGGCGCTAAATACAGGGAAATTCTTGAGGGAAACCTGTTTGTCTTCAGAGATTTGAGACTGGAACGGAGGTTCACCTTCCAGCAGGACAATGACCCTAAGCATATTGCTAAAGCAACACTTGAGTGGTTTAAGGGGAAACATTTTAAATGTCTTGGAATGGCCCAGACTTCAATCCAATTGAGAATCTGTGGTATGACTTAAAGATTGCTGTACATCAGCGGAACCCATCCAACTTGAAGTAGCTGGAGCAGTTTTGCCTTGAAGAATGGGCAAAAATCCCAGTGGCTAGATGTGCCAAGCTTATAGAGACATACCCCAAGAGACTTGGGTGAATAGTTATGCATTCTCAAGTTTTCTGTTTTATTGTCTTATTTCTTGTTTGTTTCACAAAAAATATTTTGCGTCTTCAAAGTGCTAGGCATGTTGTGTAAATAAAATGATACAACCCCCCAAAAAAATTTAATTCCAGGTTGTAATGCAACAAAATATGAGAAATGCAATGGTGGGTGAATACTTTCGCAAGCCACTGTAGATGATGAGTAGTGGACCCAACACTGACCCCTGGGGGGACACCCTGATCTATGATTTTTCAGTTGCACAAACTGTTGGCGGTCAGTGAGTTAGGAGGAAAACCAGGAGAGTGCAACACCCGTGACACCAATACCAGCTAGACGTTTCATGAGGAGTGGATCGGAGATGGTATGGAAGGTCGATGAGGATGGATAGCAGCCCTGAGTCAGCTGCATGGAGGGGGTTGTTACTGATTTTTGACCAGGGCTGTTTCAGTGTTGTGGTTGGAGTGGAAACCAGACTGGAATGGTTTGTGAAGGTTATGAAGTTGAGATGGTATTGTAGTTGTGGCCACAACCTGCTCTAGTATTTTGGAGAGGAAGGGAAGGTTTGAGATCGGACGGAAGTTGTTCAGGATCTTATCGCACTGTTTGGGGGAAGGGTTTGCAGGGAAGTTGTCAGGAGGCTGAAGTAGGCATTTCACTGTGGAGAAGAGGACTTTTTGGTTGTTTATACCAGAGTTTATGATGTCAGAGTAGTAGGATGTTTTTGAAGCTGAGATGGCATTCTTATATTTTAACAGGTGATCTGTGTATGCTTGAGAGGGAACTACTGGACCAGTCCACTTGTACAAACGCTCAGGACACCGTCCACTGGCTTTTAACTGGCGTAGCTCCGGAGTGTACTATGGAGCAGTGTGAGTGAAGGAGACTGAGTGGGTTTTGAGGGGAGCGAGGGTATTCAGGGAGGAGGAAAGGAAGTCATTGTAGTGAGTGATGTGGTCAGAAGGGGACTGGGAATCAGGACTGGGGTATGTATTAATAAGGCTCCCTGGATCAATGGGGTTTATGTTTTTAGAATGGCTAAAGACAATGGTGAGTAGGACATTTTGCTTGGAAAGGGGTGCTTTGTGATCAGAGATGGGGAGCTCAACATCAGTTACAGTGGGGGAAAAAAGTATTTAGTCAGCCACCAATTGTGCAAGTTCTCCCACTTAAAAAGATGAGAGAGGCCTGTAATTTTCATCATAGGTACACGTCAACTATGACAGACAAATTGAGAAAAATAAATCCAGAAAATCCCATTGTAGGATTTTTAATGAATTTATTTGCAAATTATGGTGGAAAATAAGTATTTGGTCACCTAAAAACAAGCAAGATTTCTGGCTCTCACAGACCTGTAACTTCTTCTTTAAGAGGCTCCTCTGTCCTCCACTCGTTACCTGTATTAATGGCACCTGTTTGAACTTGTTATCAGTATAAAAGACACCTGTCCACAACCTCAAACAGTCACACTCCAAACTCCACAATGGCCAAGACCAAAGAGCTGTCAAAGGACACCAAAAACAAAATTGTAGACCTGCACTAGGCTGGGAAGACTGAATCTGCAATAGGTAAGCAGCTTGGTTTGAAGAAATCAACTGTGGGAGCAATTATTAGGAAATGGAAGACGTACAAGACCACTGATAATCTCCCTCGATCTGGGGCTCCACGCAAGAACTCACCCCGTGGAGTCAAAATGATCACAAGAACGGTGAGCAAAAATCCCAGAACCACACGGGGGGACCTAGTGAATGACCTGCAGAGAACTGGGACCAAAGTAACAAAGCCTACCATCAGTAACACACTACGCCGCCAGGGACTCAAATCCTGCAGTGCGAGACGTGTCCCCCTGCTTAAGCCAGTACATGTCCAGGCCCGTCTGAAGTGCATTTGGATGATCCAGAAGAGGATTGGGAGAATGTCATACGGTCAGATGAAACCAAAATATAACTTTTTTGGTAAAAACTCAACTCGTCATGTTTGGAGGACAAAGAATGCTGAGTTGCATCCAAAGAACACCATACCTACTGTGAAGCATGGGGTTGGAAACATCATGCTTTGGGGCTGTTTTTTCTGCAAAGGGACCAGGACGACTGATCCGTGTAAAGGAAAGAATGAATGGGGCCATGTATCGTGAGATTTTGAGTGAAATCCTCCTTCCATCAGCAAGGGCATTGAAGATGAAACGTGGCTGGGTCTTTCAGCATGACAATGATCCCAAACACACCGCCCGGGTAACAAGGAGTGGCTTCGTAAGAAGCATTTCAAGGTCCTGGAGTGGCCTAGCCAGTCTCCAGATCTCAACCCCATAGAAAATCTTTGGAGGGGAGTTGAAAGTCTGTGTTGCCCAGCGACAGCCCCAAAACATCACTGCTCTAGAGGAGATCTGCATGGAGGAATGGGCCAAAATACCAGCAACAGTGTGTGAAAACCTTGTGAAGACTTACAGAAAACGTTTGACCTGTGTCATTGCCAACAAAGGGTATATAACAAAGTATTGAGAAACTTTTGTTATTGACCAAATACTTATTTTCCACCATTATATGCCAATAAATTCATAAAAAATCCTACAATGTGATTTTCTGGATTTTTTTTTCTAATTTTGTCTGTCATAGTTGACGTGTACCTATGATGAAAATAACAGGCCTCTCTCATCTTTATAAGTGGGAGAACTTGCACAATTGGTGGCTGACTAAATACTTTTTTTCCCCACTGTATATTGCAAGGAAGAATACCATGTGGAGCTGACTAAATGGAAATATGTCCTGTAACATTTTGAATGATATCAAGATCATCGAGTGATAACATAAAGACAGCAGCAAAAGTACATTTTGCGGTAGCATCAATGTGGATATTCAGATCATCTACAAGCAGTACATTGGGAGACATGGCACAGACAGAAGTCATTACTGAGGACCGATCAGATAAAAACAGATCAGATGGCTTAGGTAGTCTATAAATTGTACAAATTATCAGCTGCTTTTGGACCCTACTGCAACTCGCCACTAATCAATCTCCCGTTTCTTTCAGGCCTTTCCTGAGTTGGAGATTGGGGTTAAGAGTGTTTGTACCGGTTGGTCTTGAAAGTGGGGAATCCTCCTGTCTGACTGTGCCCACCCTTCACACAATAAGAAAAACATCCCTGAAAGTTATATGCTGAACCACCATATTTTGTAGGTCAGTGTTTCCACAACACAAGGTGTGCAGGTTTTCCTTTTTTTTACTTCATTACACAGCTAATTTAAATAATCAAAGCTTGATTATGAGTTGATTATCTGAATCAGCTGTGTAGTCGTGCTAGGGTATATCCCCAAAAAGTCCACCCCTTGTGGTCCCCAGGACCGGGTTTGGGAAAAATTGGCAGAGTCAGCAGTCAGATCAAACAACTCAGGAAGGGCCTGAAATAAACGGGAGCTTGTCAAAAGGCTCTACATTTTTTCTGTTTGTGATTAAACAATTCTGACAAATAAGCAATTAAATTTACAAAATCAAACGTCAGTAGCCATTGGCCTATGGTGGTTCTAGTGTTAACCAGTAATGATGTAATTCACGAGGCAAGAGGGTGTGTGCCCTGAGTCACTTCACTGAGGTAATAGATAATCTTTGGGAGAGACATGAGATGGAGACTGATTTAAGTGAATGAATTAAGTTTTAGTGACAATCAGCTTTGAAATCAGCATATTTTGCGTTATGGTTTGCATATTATCAGAAACATAGTACCAGGGTAGTGAATTGATGATAGCTCCAGCTGTAAGCTAGCAAGAAAAGTTACTCTACAAAGCTGGGAGCTACCGGTATCTTCTTGCATTGTAAAGTGTTCTAGCCTGTATGGACATTGTTTTGCGAACAGTCGTTAACAGTTTCAACATTTCTACATGCCGTGTCGCATTATTCAGGTGTGTTAACTTCTTCTGTGCAGCATGAGTGGGAAGCTAACATGATGCAGCCCAGATTAAGTGGAGCAGGCACGGTGCTTTTGCTCTATAAGGGGGACATCGGCTGTGTAGACAGTTGATCCGTGAGACACATTTGACAGAAATACCAAAAGTAAAAATAATTCTAGTACCAAACTGTTTTTTATGTTCTAGTATCAAAAAAGTACAGAAGTTTTGCTATACTGTGCAAAACTAAAACACACAATGAATAAGTAGTGAAATATTTGTGTTGATAATGTCCTTGAGGGCCTAATAATTTGGTGAATTGATTTGGAATTGATTTTGGACTAATTGGATAATTACTTTAGATGATTATGGTATGCACAGGTGACAATTAGTTCACACATGGTGTGAGAAGGTGCTATATCGCCCTCTTGAGGTGGGATGATCAAAATGCCGGGTAGAAAAGAACTTGAGCAAAACGCAGGGCCCTATGCATGATGCATGAGTAGGCAAAAGTTTTTGTGGTGGGCTCAATCTGCGCTTTATGCAATAGCCATTTGGCACCAGACCGGTTACCTAAATGTTTCACAAGTGTCCTCAGTTACAGTATGTTTGGCTATAAGAATGGGCAAAAACACAAGTTTACTGGATACATTCCTTGTTATTATCCAGCACATCCAAGCCAAACATTCTCGCATTGTATGATGTCATATTCTATGTTCTTTACTGTATTAAAAATTTAATATGAACATGTTGCAGACTGTATACATGCGCCATTCACAATGTTGCATTATAATGCCCAAAATGAACTGGGTAAAAGTGTGTGTTTATTTAGTTTCTAACAATGTCCCATATTTAGGAAAAGTCACAGAGTGAGAACCACCTGGTTTCTTTGCCAACAGTAATATAGTTTTTAAGATGGTCAAAATTACCTTTGCGGCAGTTGTAGTGTTAATATTTGAAAAATATTCCAAAACGCTCTGCATTTCTTGAGTTATACTAGTACCTTTAGTGCACTTTATTTTATTAATTTTAATCTTAAATTAACTCAGTTTTTGTCGTAGACATCATAGATGGCAATTGTTTTGAAACAACATTGTTCATCGTGGTGGTTAGCGACAGTTGCTGTCAATGAAGATGCTGTCAGTTAGATTGATTAGACAGATAGTACAGACTTAGAGGGGAAAATATATTGTGCTTTGGAGGGTCAGACAGTTTAACATTTCCTCTCCCTGTGTCTTCTCACTCTATCCCACCCCCTTCCCAATCTCCCTCCACTCTCCTTCTTTCCCTATCTCCCGCCTCCCTCTCCACCCCAACCCCCCTAGGTTGACCCATGACATCAGCCTGAATGAGTTTGAGGATGAGGACCTGTCTGAGATCACTGAGATCACAGATGAGTGTGGGATGAGTCTGAACTGCAATGGCCTGGAGATTAAGGTAAGGGAGAACTTCAAACCTGCAGTTACTTTATGACACACACACACACACACACACACACACACACACACACACACACACACAATGGTCTGGAGATTAAGTTAAAACACCACTTTAAAATAGCAGATGCTCATTGTTAGGTATGGGGCAAGTATTAGCAAGTATTTCCACCTATTTCTAAGATCATCAGAACAGTGATACATGTACAGTGCCGAGAAAAAGTATGTGAACCACTGAACAATTTTCACACTTTGTTGCATTACAGTCTTAAACGTTGACATATTTAGTATGTTTTTATTTTCATACCACTTTTCTATCACTTAGAACGTGAAAAATATCATTTAGAAAATTTTTAATAAATCATGAAATGTAAAGAAAGCTACGCAAGCCCTGAAGCCCAAGTCAAACAAAAAAAAGTAAGACTATTGGAATTATCTTGTTTGAACGACTTGGTATTTCGTTTGAACGACTTAGTATCTTGTTCGAACGACTTAGTATCTCTTTCGAATGACTTAGTATCTCGTTTGAATGACTTAATTGTTATTTTGTCTAATTAGGCCTCATTTGTTATGCAGCTTGTCAGACCGTGTAATGGTTGCTGCAGCCATTCATTCACTGATTCCATCCATTGATATGATTATTCATTAACAGTTCTTTGATAGCCTAAAGCAGGGTTGCTTTTGAATGTCAGAGCATGTAATTTGGTAAGTGTGACACGAGGAGCAGAATGTAATTCGAGCAGATTGAAAAAATGGTCAGCCTTCTCTCCCGCTCCAATTGCGCTCTGGAAATGCTCAGCCACAAGCTCTGGGCATGCTCTTTTAATTAGGCCAATTTGGTTGTAATTATTTAGCCTACCACACCCACAGTAGCCTATATCTAGTTTATATTCTACTTTCTAACATTAACATTTGCATTTTAATTCCAGTGGGCCAGAAGTTTACATACACTAAATTGACTGTGCCTTTGATTGGCTAATTGATATAATTTGAGTCAATTGAAGGTGTACCTGTGGATGTATGTCAAGGCCTACCTTCAAACTCAGTGCCTCTTTGCTTGACATCATGGGAAAATCAAAAGAAATCAGCCAAGACCTCAGAAAATAAATTGTAGACCTCCACAAATCTGGTTCATCCTTGTGAGCAATTTCCAAACACCTGAAGGTAGGTACCACGTTCATCTGTACAAACAATAGAACGCAAGTATAAACACCATGGGACCACACTGCCATCATACCGCTCAGGAAGGAGATGCGTTCTGTCTCCTAGAGATGAACATACTTTGGTGCAAAAAGTGCAAATCAATCCCAGAACAGCAAAGGACCTTGTGAAGATGCTGGAGGAAATGGGTACAAAAGTATCTATATCCACAGTAAAATGAGTCCTATATCGACATAACCTGAAAGGCCGCTCAGCAAGGAAGAAGCCACTGCTCCAAAACCGCCATAAAAAAGCCAGACTACGGTTTGCAACTGCAAATGGGGACAAAGATCGTAATTTTTTGAGAAATGTCCTCTGGTCTGATGAACAAAAATAGAACTGTTTGGCCATAATGACCATCGTTATGTTCGGAGGAAAAAGGGGTAGGCTTGCAAGCCGAAGAACACCATCCCAACCGTGAAGCACGGGGTTGGCAGCATCATGCTGTCGGGGTGCTTTACTGCAGGAGGGACTGGTGCACTTCACAAAATAGATGGCATCATGAGGAAGGAAAATTATGTGGATATATTGAAGCAACATCTCAAGACATCAGTCAGGAAGTTAAAGCTTGGTCGCATATGGGTCTTCCAAACGGACAATGACCCCAAGCATACTTCCAAAGTTGTGGAAAAATATCTTAAGGACAGCAAAGTCAAGGTATTGGAGTGGCCATCACAAAGCCCTGACCTCAATCCTATAGAAAATGTGTGGGCAGAACTGAAAAACCGTGTGCGAGCAAGGAGGCCTACAAACCTGACTCTGTTACACCAGCTCTGTCCCCCAACTTATTGTGGGAAGCTTGTGGAAGGCTACCCAAAACTTTTAACCCAAGTTAAACAATTTAAAGGCAATGCTACCAAATACTAATTGAGAGTATGTAAACTTCTGACAAAGTGGGAATGTGATTAAATAAATTAAAGTTGAAAGAAATCATTCTCTCAGCTATTATTCTGACATTTCACATTCTTAAAATAAAGTGGTGATCCTAACTGACCTAAGACAGGGAATTTTTGTCAGGAATTGTGAAAAACTGAGTTTAAATGTATTTCGCAAAGGTGTATGTAAACTTCCGACTTCAACTGTATATATGGAGACTGTTTAGTGCCAAAAATAAGGGGTTAAATACAAAAAAAGTTTTCTGATCTTTCTTATATCTCTAATATAGGAAAGACACTTCAGAACAAACATCCTTTTAGATTTCTTGTGGGGACTATCTGTTGTTCTACAATACATTCGGACAGTATTCAGACCCCTTGAATTTTTCCAAATTTTGTTACTTTACAGCCTTATTCTGAAATGGATTATTATTATTGTATTTTATATTAATATACACACAATACCACATAATGACTAAGCGAAAACAGTTTTATTGACATTTTTGCACATTTTATTAAAAATATAAAACAGAAATACCTTTACATAAGTATTCAGACCCTTCTGCAAAATGTTGAAAAAGTCAAGGGGTCTGAATACTTACCTAATGCACTGTATGTAGTGAATCTGTTATTCAATGCATTTGTATGTGCTAATACCAGTTAGGCCAAATACATTTTAAAAAAGCAAACAATGTTTTCATATTTTTTTACACTTCAAGGGGTCTTAAAATTCTAAATCAAATAGCAAAATGATACTTGATATGACCTTCTTACAACAACTATTTATAGCTTAGTAGAACCCCTCCCCAGCTTAGACAGGGCTTAGACTGTAATGGGTTAAGTTGTTCAAATTAGATAATAAGTCGTCAAATGACTTAGTATCTTGTTTGAATGACTTAGTATCTCGTTTGAACAACTTATTTAAAAAATAAAAATCGTTCAAACGAGAGAATTCCAAGAGTGTACGTTTTTCTACATTTTTTTTTCCTTGGGCTTCAGGGCTTCCGTAGAAAGCAGGCAATGTATTGTGTGAATGAGTATGTGAACCCTTTGCTATATGGCAAGATAGGTGCAAGGAACACAAATTACTTAACAAGTCACACAATATGTTAAATGGACTTCTTCTGTGTGTATTTACAGTATAGTGGTTCACATGATTTTAGAATGAATTATAAGGTCTCTGTAAGGTTACCCAGTCCTATATGAGTTTCAAGCAAAGGTTCAACCACAAAGCCACCATTGATATTTTAAAACAACTCAGGGTTAAAGTCGTAGACTGGCACAGACCTTTGCTTGAAATTCATTTAGTACTGAATAATCTTGCAGACCTTATAATTTATTCTAAAATCTGTGGTGGGACTGAAACTTGTTGAGAGGAGGATGGGGTGAAAACCTGGATCATCTATCAGGTGATGCATATATTTTAAAAAAATATTATTGTGTGTCTTAACACCAGAACACTGTGCAGATCAGACCCGTCCTCAACAGTGGGCAGCCAGAGAATAAGCAGAGATCCATTTTCTGACTTTTAAATTGATTGTATACAGCCATTGATTCTTAAAGAATATAACATAAATGTCTCATGAGCTTAGTCCAACTGTCGTACCCCATCAGAACCCATCATATAAACTTGTTTTGCTCCATTGTTTGTAAACAAACACTCCATAGCTTTAAAACATGGTTAAAATGTGTATCTAATGAATGGTCAGTCCTTGCATAGCTCTGTCTGAGAAATTGACAGTGGTTACATTTCTCCAGCCCCATCCCTCAGCTTTTTACCCAAACAAGTGATGGAGAGACAACTTTGTTTTTTTGCTGCCAAAGGTGCTTCCATCAAGTATTGACTTAAGGGTTCACATTCTTATTCACACAAGACATCTCAGTTTTTATTTTCAAAAATTTATCGAGTAAATATTTCACTTTAAGTGTGGAGTGGGTTGTCTAGATAAGTAGAAAAATACAAATAAATGAAATGTGTCAACTTTTTCTTGGCTCTGTAATAGAAAAAAAGTTCAGAAATGGTGGCTACACCTTACATCACATACCACAGTAGAGTATATAGTGCGAATTCTTGTCAATTAAGCACCTTTTCTACTTACCCAGAGTCAGATGAAATCATAAATACCATTTTTATGTCCCTGCGTGCAGTTTGAAGGAAGGTGAAGGTAGTTTTGCGAACCATTGCTAACTAGCGTTAGCACAATGACTGGAAGTATACGGGAGGAGCAAGCATGTCATCTGGGTAGAAAAAGGCTTGATTGCCAAAATCTCGCACTATCCCTTTAAAGCAATTGAATAACCTATGTAACAGGCCAAATAGGCTACATGTGATATTGTGTTTATGGCCTAATTGCATTGGTTACATACACATGTTTAGCAGATGTTATTGTGTGTGTAGCGAAATGCTTGTGTTTCTAGCTTCAGCAGTGCAGTAATGTCTAACAATTCACAACACTACACATAATACACAAAATCTAAAAGTAAAAGAATGGAATTAAGAAATATATAAATATTAGGACGAGCAATGTCAGACAGACTAAAATACAGTAGAATAGAATACAGTATATACATATGAGATGAGTAAAGCAAAAATATGTAAATATTATTAAAGTGACTAGTGTTCCATTATTAAAGTGGCAAGTGATTTCAAGTCAATAGGGCAGCAGACTCTAAGGTGCAGGGTTACGTAACCGGGTGGAAGCTGCCTAGTGATGGCCATTTAACAGTCTGAGGCCTTGAGATAGAAGTAGTTTTTCAGTCTCTCGGTCCCAGCTTTGATGCACCTGTACAGACCTCGCCATCTGGATGATAGCGGGGTGAATAGGCAGTGGCTCGGGTAGTTGTTGTCCTTGATTATCTTTTTGACCTTCCTGTGAGGTATCCTGGAGGTGCTGTAGGTGTCCTGGAGGGCAGGTAGTTTGCCCCCGGTGATGTGTTGGGCAGACCGCACCACCCTCTGGAGAGCCCTGCGGTTGCGGGCAGTGCAGTTGCCATACCAGGCGGTGATACAGCCCGACAGGATGCTCTCAATTGTGCATCTATAAAAGCTTGAGAGTTTTTTTAGGTGCCAAGCCAAATTTCTTCAGCCTCCTGAGGTTGAAGAGGCACTGTTGCACCTTCTCCACCACACTGTCTGTGTGGGTGGACCATTTCAGATCGTCAGTGATGTGTACGCTGAGGAACTTTTAAGCTTTCCACCTTCTCCACTGCGGTCCCGTCGATGTGGATAGGGGTGTGTTCCCTCTGCTGTTTCCTGAAGTCCACGATCAGCTCCTTTGTTTTGTTGACGTTGAATGAGAGATTATTTTCCTGGCACCACACTCCCAGGGCCCTCACCTCATCCCTATAGACTGTCTCGTCATTGATGGTAATCAGGCCTACTACTGTTATGTTGTCTGCAAACTTGATGATTTAGTTGGAGGTGTGCGTGGCCATGCAGTTCTGGGTGAGTACAGGAGGGGGCTGAGCACGCCCCCTTGTGGGGCCCCTGTGTTGAGGATCAGCGAAGTGGAGGTGTTGTTTCCTACCTTCACCACCTTGGGGTAGCCCGTCGGAAGTCCAGGACCCAGTTGCCCAGGGCGGGGAACAGACCCAGGGCCCCGAGCTTAATGATGAGCATGGAGGGTACTATGGTGTTGAATGCTGAGCTATAGTCTGATGCTGAGCTATGGTCAATGAACAGCATTCTTACATAGGTATTCCTCTTGTCCAGATGGGATAGGGCAGTGTGCAGTGTGATGGCATTTGCATCGTCTGTGGATCTATTGGGGCGGTAAGCAAATTGAAGTGTGTCTAGGGTGTCAGGTAAGGTAGAGGTGATATGATCCTTAACTAGCACTCACTTCTGTCATCATGAAGTGCTTTGAGAGGCTATGGGGCGATAGTCATTTAGTAGAGTTACCTTCGCTTTCCTTTGTACAGGAACGATGGTGGACATCTTGAAGCAAGTGGGGACAGCAGACTGGGATAGGGAGAGATTGAATATGTCCGTAAACACTCCAGCCAGCTGGTCTGCGCGTGCTCTGAGGACGCGGCTAGAGATACCATCTGGCTGGCAGCGTTGCGAGGGTTAATACGCTTAAATGTCTTACTCACGTCGGCCATGGAGAAGGAGAGCCCACAGTCCTTGGTAGCGGGCCGCGTCGGTGGCACTGTTATCCTCAAAGCTGGCTTTTTTAGGTGTTTAGCTTGTCCGGAAGCAAGACGTCATTGTCCGCGACGTGGCTGGTTTTCCCTTTGTAGTCCGTGATTGTCTGTAGACCCTGACACATACGTCTTGTGTCTGAGCCGTTGAATTGCGACTCCACTTTGACTCTATACTGACGTTTTGCCAGTTTGATTGCCTTACGGAGGGAATAACTACACTGTTTGTATTCGGCCATATTCCCAGTCACCTTTGTCGTGGAAATTTTTATCAATAATGAGGAGAGACAAGGTCATTCACCAATCAGGATATTACTTTATTCAAAACGTATTAGTAAGGTAGTAAGTGAGGCTGGTCGACCCAACACTCTTGAGCTCTGACATACAGACAATACAAATATATTTTATAGCAAAGATACACCCTCTCAGTCTACATGACAAACAGCAGATGTGTGGAATGAATCAAACGGTTAGGATTTGTATGAAAGAAATGAATAATTCA
Organism: Coregonus clupeaformis; assembly: GCF_020615455.1. NCBI lineage: Eukaryota > Metazoa > Chordata > Actinopteri > Salmoniformes > Salmonidae > Coregonus > Coregonus clupeaformis. Next base: position 739,028 of record NC_059204.1, on the reverse strand, counting down.
CAGCAGACAGTATCTGCTATGAAGACTGTTCTCATTGTACGGAAACCAGGGTTTGGCCCCCAAGACCAAGGTTCTTATCAACTATTCATAACAGATCTCGTCCCTGGTACCTTACAGACACCAATTCAGTCTATGAAAATGCAGGCTCAGTCAGACCGGAGACATCTCCCTCTCACACACCATTAATCATGAAATGGAATGTGGCAGTTGGTTTTATCACCTAGCCATCCCTAAATCAATTGCCAGGCCCAGCTTCAGAGACTCCTCTCAGTTCACACAGATACAGAATAAAGAGTTTCTAAGAACCCTATTATATTGCATAAAACATTATTAAACATAATCTTGTAATTTTTCCACCACACCTTGCCATGGTTAAATGCGGTGGTTCGCACATTCAGTTTTGCGCGAATGCTGCCATCTATCCACGGTTTCTGTTTTTAATAGTCACAGTGGGTACAACATCTCCTATACACTTCCTGATGAACTCAGTCACCGTATCCGTGTATTCGTCGATGTTATTCTCAGAGGCTACCCGGAACATATTGCGTGATCAAAACAATCTTGAAGCATGGATTCCGATTGGTCAGACCAGCGTTGAATAGTCCTTAGCATGGGTACTTCCTGTTTGAGTTTATGCCTATAGGAAGGGAGGAGCAAAATGGAGTCGTGATCAGATTTGCCGAAGGGAGGGCAGGGGAGGGCCTTGTAGGCATATCGAAAAGCTGAGTAGCAGTGGTCTAATGTTTTCTCAGCGCAAATAGTCTGGGTAGCCATGATTAGCTGTTCAGGAGTCTTATGGCTTGGGGGTAGAAGCTGTTAAGAAGCCTTTTGGACCTAAACTTGGCGCTCCGGTACCGCTTGCCGTGCGGTAGCAGAGAGAACAGTCTATGACTAGAGAGGCTGGAGTCTTTGACAATTTTTAGGGCCTTCCTCTGACACCGCCTGGTATAGAGGTCCTGGATGGCAGGAAGCTTGGCCCCAGTGAAGTACTGGGCCGTACGCACTACCCTCTGTAGTGCCTTGCGGTCGGAGGCCGAGCAGTTGCCATACCAGGTGGTGATGCAACCAGTCAGGATGCTCTCGATGGTGCAGCTGTAGAACTTTTTGAGGGTCTGAGGACCAATGCCGAATCTTTTCAGTCTCCTGAGGGGAAATAGGCTTTGTCGTGCCCTCTTCACGACTGTCTTGGTGTGTTTGGACCATGATAGTTTGTTGGTGATGTGGACACCAAGGAACTTGAAGCTCTCAACCTGTTCTACTACAGCCCTGTTGATGAGAATGGGGGCGTGCTCAGTCCTCTTTTTTTTCCTGTAGTCCACAATCATCTCCTTTGTCTTGATCACGTTGAGGGAGAGGTTGTTATCCTGGCACCACACGGCCAGGTCTCTGACCTCCTCCCTATAGGCTTTCTCATCGTTGTCGGTGATCAGGCCTACCACTGTTGTGTCGTCGGCAAACGTATTGATGGTGTTGGAGTCGTGCCTGGCCTTGCAGTCATGGGTGAACAGGGAGTACAGGAGGGGACTGAGCACGCACCCCTGAGGGGCCCCTGTGTTGAGGATCAGTGTGGCAGATGTGTTGTTACCTACCCTTACCACCTGGGGGCGGCCCGTCAGGCGGTATTTTGGATCAGCCTCTCGAATCAGTTCAATTGCCCTGGGGCGTACGAAAAAGGATCCAATTCAGGAAAGTCGGATTCCTGGTCGTAATGCTGGTGAGTTACTGCCGCTCTGATATCTAAAAGTTATTTCCGGCTATATGTAATGACACAAAAATATTTCTGGGCTAATAATGTAAGAAACAACACACAAAAAAACAAAATACTATAAAGTTGCTTAGGAGCTAGAAGTAGAGCTGCCCTACCTATCGGCGCCATCCCCAGCTACTTTATTGAGGAGAAATGTACTTTCTATACCTGTGATATGTAGTTGTCCAACCTAGCTATCTTATGATGAATGCACTAACTTTGTCACTCTGGATAAGAGTGTCTACTAAATGACTAAAATGCAAAACATTTAATAAATTCATTAATTAATATCCTACAGCTTGTTGACTGCTACAGCTGTACTAACATGCCCTGTACACATTTAAACTGCTTCCAGCCCAACAATGGCAATTACATTTACATTTTAGTCATTTAGCAGACGCTCTTATCCAGAGCGACTTACAGTTAGTGCATACATTATTTTATCGAACCCACAACCCTGGCGTTGCAAACGCCATGCTCTACCAACTGAGCTACACGCAATGCAGACACAAGATGACTAGCTAGATTTAGCAAATGTTTAGCTTCATAATTACCAGCTGGGTAGATGTAAATGGTATTCATCGTGTTAGCCAGCTAGTTGAACATGCAAAACAACGACATTGAAATCTATAATACTAGCTAGCTAACTATTTATCTATAATTTCATCTTGGCTAGCTAGCTAGCTAGCCAATTTAGCATGTGTCCCTATAACGTAACATGGGGTTTGATTAGCTTGCTAACCAATTAGCATTCACACCACAGTGGCTATTTCAGTAGCTAGCTAGTTAAACACGACACACTTGCAAACGTGAAAAAGATTATCATCATGTTATGCATGCCTTAGCACATCAGCAATTAACATTAAAAACACTCTAACCGGTGTATGGATTATGATGATGATTCACGGCAGACTGAAACACTTACAAAATAATCCTTGCCACTTGTCTTCAACCAGTCCAGACTGCTTTAGCCACAGAAGACAGAGCTGTATCGATACCAGCAGCTGTATTCAGGACAACACTGGTATTGAAAGCTGTAGCAACACTTTGCATGTAGTCCATGATGAAAATATTCGTAAATCCAATGGATCTTTCAAATATCCGTGGTAGCAGAGAGCAGAATGTGCCATTTTTCAGAGAAGCCTTGAGTGACAAAATGGACTCTCTTTCTCGTGAATGTCCCAGCCCCCTCATATCTCAACCAATCATGGCTAGGCAAGATTCTGCATTTTCTAAGTGTCTAAACAGCTTTGTGATTTCACATTTTATTTATATTTACAGATTACATATGAGTTTGTTATTAACACAGATGAAAATTCACATGTTCAAGAAGTCATTTCTGCAAAAAAATGAATTTTGATTTAAAAAATGTTTAACGTTCAAATGCCTCTCCTGTGAAGTAGTGAAGTGTGACACATGCCCAGCTATCTCTAACGGGTCACATATTCACACGCTCAAAAAGACAGCCTAAAGTTAGTTGAATTCCAAATGTTTACTTGTCACCTAAAGCTCAAATGGGAATATGTCAGATATTTGGTTTATTAACTAATAGCACAACCAAATGATCTGGATTGCAGTTGAGATTACATTACAAGTACAAGTACATGCTGCAAGTAATCAATGCCTTTCAAGATTCTGGGCGGTTTATAGCAATTGTGAAGTTCTCCACAGACTTGTGATCTTGAACATGATTACAAAAGAAGATTTATAGTAACAGTATCCAAATCAACATCAACATTATCCAAACCACAAGCTAGAACGAGCACATTTTAATTTCACTGGCAGAATTGAGACGTTTCGTCTTTCTGTGTATTTATCTGCTCATAGTGAACTACAAAGTCCAGTATTCATAGTGATTGCAGATACAGCCCCGCTAGGTAGATGGGACATGCCCACAAACTTGGTTGATGGCATTGTTTACTTCGAACAACCAACACACAGTAATCTCAGAACTTTTTTAGGCATTTTTCACTAACGTTTGTCATCATGCCTGTGTGGTGTTCTGTGTCGAATTACAAAAGAGTGCTTAAATTAGTTATCTTTCACCATTCTACCTACCAGAAATGTACCCCTATGCTGTTAATGGCTTGCAGCTATCAAGAATGATGCTTACGGTGACCAAATATCAGAGGGATTTTCAGGCTGAACGGATGGGGAATCCATTTCGACGACAGCTGAGAAGTGATGCGATACCATGTTTTCTTTTCTTCACAGTAAAACAGAAGATTCTCAATTAGAGGTAACATAACGTTAGCTAGCTTGCTAGCCTAGCTGGACACAGTAAGTTAGCTAGCTAGCTAACGTTACAGTCCTGTATTGAACTCTGAAAGTCATCAGCTAAATCATATAGCTAGTTAGCAATCTTTTGGATACACATTGTCAATCACTTTCGCCTATGCCATGGTAGTCAATGCTAGACTGGTAGCTAACTTCAGCAAAGTAAAAATGTTTGTTTGTTCTATCTTTGACTAACATTAGCTAACATAAGCTAGCTAACATTAACAAATAAAAGTAACTCAATCTGTTAGCCATCTATTCCACCCTTGTCTGGAAAACCATTTTTTACTAAACATAGAATTGTCGATATAGCTAACTCACTCTCTGTTTGTGTTTTGGTAGTAATGATGAATGTGTATAAATCGTCTGATTGGTTAGTTGGTTCTCAGCTGGCTAGCAATCTTGTTGCCAATTTAGTGAAGACAAAAGCAGGAAGTACCAGTGACTCGCTTAATACGAAAGTGGTCAGATGACGCTACAGGACTGTTTTGCTAGCACAGACTGAAATATGTTCCTGGATTCATCCAATGGCATCGAGGTGTATACCACCTCAGTCACCAGCTTCCTCAATAAGTGCATTGATGACGTCGTCCCCACAGTGACCGTACATACATATCCCAACCAGAGCCATGGATTACAGGCAACATTCGCACCAAGCTAAAGGCTAGAGCTGCCGCTTTCAAGGAGCGGGACACTAATCCGGACACTTACAAGAAATCCCGCTATGACCTCAGACGAACCATCAAACAAGCAAGTGTCAATATAGGACTAAGATTGAATCCTACTACACCGGCTCTGACGCTCGTCGAATGTGGCAGGGCTTGCAAACTATTACGGACTACAAAGGGAAACCCAGCCGCGAGCTGCCCAGTGACACGAGCCTACCAAACGAGCTAAATGCCTTTTTATGCTCGCTTTAACGCAAGCAACGCTGAAACATGCATGAAAGCACCAGCTGTTCCGGACGACTGAGTGATCACGCAGTGATCACGCTCTCCGTAGCCGATGTGAGCGAGACCTTTCAACAGGTCAACATTCACAAAGCCGCGGGGCCAGATGGATTACCAGGACGTGTACACAAAGCATGCGCGGACCAACTGGCAAGTGTCTTTAATGACATTTTCAACCTCTCAGTGACCGAGTCTGTAATACCTACACTACCATTCAAAAGTTTGGGGTCACTTAGAAATGTCCTTGTTTTCTAAAGAAAAGCAATTTTTTGGTCCATTAAAATAACATCAAATTGATCAGAAATACAGTGTAGACATTGTTAATGTTGTAAATGGAATATCTACATAGGCGTACAGAGGCCCATTATCAGCAACCATCAGTCCTGTGTTCCAATGGCACGATGTGTTTGCTAATCCAAGTTTATCAATTTAAAAGGCTAATTGATCATTAGAAAACCCTTTTGCAATTATGTTAGCACAGCTGAAATCTGTTGTGCTGATTAAAGAATCAATAAAACTGGCCTTCTTGAGACTAGTTGAGTATCTGGAGCATCAGCAATTGTGGGTTCGATTACAGGCTCAAAATGGCCAGAAACAAAGAACTTTCTTCTGAAACTCGTCAGTCTATTCTTGTTTTGAGAAATGAAGGATATTCCATGCAAGAAATTGCCAAGAAACTGAAGATCTCGTAGTGTGTGGGAGGCCCCGGTGCACAACTGAGCAAGAGGACAAATACATTAGAGTGTCTAGTTTGAGAAACAGACGCCTCACAGGTCCTCAACTGGCAGCTTCATTAAATTGTACTTGCAAAACACGAGTCTCAACGTCAACAGTGAAGAGGCGACTCCGGGATGCTGATCTTCTAGGCAGAGTTGCAAAGAAAAAGCCATATATCAGACTGGCCAATAAAAAGAAAAGATTAAGATGGGCAGTCTGAGATATGTATTTTTCTTTGCAACTCTGCCTAAAAGGTCAGCATCCCGGAGTCGCCTCTTCACTGTTTACGGTAAGACTAGACTGGTGTTTTGCGGGTACTATTTAATGAAGCTGCTAGTTGAGGACATGTGCGGTGTATGTTTAATTAATCAAATGGCCACCCGGACTATTTACATTGATACACCCCCCCCCCTTTGTTTTTACACTGCTGCTACTCTCTGTTTTTTATCTATGCATAGTCACTTTACCTCTACCTACATGTACAAATTACCTCGCCTAACCTGTACCCCGCACATTGACTCGGTTCCGGTACCCCCTGTATATAGCCTCGTTAGTGTTATTTTATTGTGTTACTTTTTATTTTATTTTTTACTTTAGTATATTTAAAGAACACCCTCTTTGTTCTGTTAGACAAGTAACTCTTTATCCACATTATAGCAGGGGGTGTAAAGCCTTAACACATAGGTTTTCCAGCAGCAGACTATGATCGATAATGTCAAAAGCCTCACTGAAGTCTAACAAGAGAGCCCCCACAACCATTTTATCATCGATTTCTCTCAGCCAATTATCAGTCATTTGTGTAAGTGCTATGTTTGTTGAATGTCCTTCTCTATAAGCATGCTGAAAGTTTGTTGTCAATTTGTTTACTGTAAAATAGCATTGTATCTGGTCAAACACCATTTTTTCCAATAGTTTACTAAGGGTTGGTAACAGGCTAATTGGTCGGCTATTTGAGCCAGTAAAGGGGGCTTTACTATTCTTAGGTAGCGGAATAACTTTTGCTTCCCTCCAAGCCTTGGGGCACATACATTCTAGTAGGCTTACATTTAAAATATGACAAATGGGAGTGGCAATATCATCCGCTATTATCCTCAGTAATTTTCCATTCAAGTTGTCAGACCCCGGTGGCTTGTCATTGTTAATAGACAAAAATATTTTTTTCACCTCTTCCACACTCACTTCACAGAATTCAAAATTACAATGCTTGTCTTTCATAATTTGGTCAGATAAACTTGGATGTGTAGTGTCAGCAATTCTTGCTGGCATGTCATGCCTAAGTTTGCTAATTTTGCCAATGAATATATTATTAAAGTATTTTGCAATATCAGTTGGTTTTGTGATGAATGAGCCATCTGATTCAATGAATGATGGAGCTGAGTTTGCCTTTTTTCCCAAAATGTCATTTAAGGTGCTCCAAAGTTTTTTACTAGCATTCTTTATGTAATTTATCCTTGTTTCATAGTGTTGTTTCTTCTTCTTTTTATTCAGTTTAGTCACATGATTTCTCAATTTGCAATACGTTTGCCAATCGGTTGTGCAGCCATACTTATTTGCCTTGCCTTATTGCAAACAGGATGCATGTTTTGGAATATTTTTATTCTGTACAGGCTTCCTTCTTTTCACGCTGTCATTTAGGTCAGTTTTGTGTAGTGCAATGTGCAATGTTGTTGATCCATCCTCAGTTTTCTCCTATCACAGCCATTAAACTCTGTAACTGTTTTAAAATCACCATTAGCCTCATGTTGAAATGCCAGAGCGGTTTCCTTCCTCTCCGTAAAATGAGTTAGGAAGGACGCCTGTATCTTTGTAGTGACTGGCTGTATTGATATAATTGATAACTTCACCATGCTCAAAGGGATAATCAGTGTCTGCTTTTTTCATTTTCACCCATCTATCAATAGGTGCCCTTCTTTGCAAGACATTGGAAAACCTCCCTGGTTTTTGAGGTTGAATCTGTGCTTGAAATTCACTTCTCGACTGAGGAACCTTACAGATAATTGTATGTGTGGTACAAAGATCGGGTAGTCATTAAAACATAATTGTAACCACTACTACTGCAACTTATTATGTGACTTCTTAAGCAAATGTTTACTCCTGTACTTATTTAGGCTTGCCATAACAAAGGGATGAAATACTTATTGACTGAAGAGATTTCAGCTATTCATTTTTTTATCCATTTGTTTAAAAACAAAGACAAAAAAAAACATCCACTTTGACATTATGGGGTATTGTTTACTGTAAAATAGCATTGTATCTGCATTGTGTGTAGATCAGTGAGACATCTCAATGTAATACATTTCAATTCAGGCTGTTACACAACAAAATGTGGAAAAAGTTAAGGGGTGTAAATACTTTATGAAGGCTTCCACTTTATGAACACTTCCGCTAATGGTTAGCATAAATACAACATATTTTAGACCATTCCGCCCAAATATGCTAATGACCCTCTGCCAGCATTTCAAAGTGGAGTAATGATTGTACCTTATATTGAATATATTGGGTAGCAAAATGTACCATTATACTAGATTTTGTGCACACCAGTACCATGTGAGTACCTAATAGTGTGTGCCATAAGCACGTCTGAAGCATCCAATAAGTATAACTGTGGAACCTGTCATTGGTTATACCTGGAACCAGAGGTTCTTCATGAGAGGATTATAAATGAAACTCAAAAGGGTTCCCTTACAGAGACAAATCAAAAGGTTATATGTGGCATCCAAAAGGGTTCCCTCATAGGGACAGATGACAAACCCATGGAAACAGAGGGTTCTTCATGAGGAGGTTCTACGTAGAACCCAATTGGGTTCCACTTCAGGGAAAAAAAACTAAGAACCCATCTAGGGTTCCTTGTGAGATGGTTCTAAAAAAAAAATCTAAGGGTTCTACATGGCACCCAAAAGGGGTGACAAATTACAGAATCAGTGGTTTTGGAATTTTTCTTTTCTTTCGTGCCAGTTTATTCAAATCACATTTTTCACCCTTAGTTATAATATTTTTACAATCTCTATCATACCCACAGACCCGGTGGCATAGCAGGAAATGCAGGTTGCTGGCAACCGAGAGGGTGTGAGTTCAAATCACAAGTATATTCCAAGTAATCAGAATATAGCAGCATTTTATCATTTTCTAAAAATACAGTTAGGGGCTCTATTCAATCCATAGCACTGAAGATCTGCTTTATAGCGCGATTGACAATTAAAGGCAATGTTCCCGCGATTGCGGAGACTAAATTCATGGTAAACGTAAATGGTGCATATAATGGCTCAATCGGAAAATACCTTTTAGATTTTAATCCAGATCTTCCGCGATACTTCGGCGATACAAATTGAATTCAGCCCTTACTTTGGTATATTTACTGTAATTTCACTGCAACCAGTAGCCGGGAAATGTTTAACAGTGTAATGAAGAACCTTCTGGTTCTAACAGTGCAATGAAGAACGATACAAATGGTTATACAAAGGGTTATTCAAATAACTGATATAAAAAGGTTCTCCATAGCCCAGAAAAGGGTTCCCCTACAGGGACAAAATTAAGAACCTTTTTTTGGTACTAACTAGCACTTTTTTTTGAGCGAGTACCCTTTGGAATGACTTCGATAAAAAAAGTGAATCAATTTAATTTTTAAGTGGAGATCTCTCAACGATTACTCTCACTATAGAACATTGGTAGTAGTCAGTGACAAATATCAAAGCTAAGCAGCTCTGGGTTTGGTTAAAACGCTGGATGGGCGACCAAAGGGATAAATTCTCCAGTAGGAGGTGCTGCCCAGCCTATTGTTATTTTTCTGATAGTGATAACGTTGAAGATCTGACGTTGTTTCAAAGGTACAAATTCAACATATTTTTTTACAAGGTTTGTCTATATTGAAAATTGGTTAACAAGATTACATAATCCTGTGGTTGAAATTTCACCCTCAAAACAATGACTTTTTGGAAATCAAATGTATTTTACATGCAGATTCCACACCACAATACATTGACAAATGATGTTGAAACAATGTTGATTTAACCAGTTTGTGCCCAGTGGGGAGCTTGATGACTCATCCCACAATAGCCCCTTCCCCACAGCATGCCATTGTGCGCTAGGGCCTAGCACGCAAATTGTGGCGCGCAACGGTCGGAGTATGAGTCCAAATGAAAGTATGCAATGGCCAATGTTAGCTACAAATTCTTCACGGGTAGCTAGCTAGCTACCAATTCTTCATCAGTTAGCCTGCGATCTATTTTAGGCAGTTAAATATGCCTAAATGAACACAGAATGTATTTATTAACGTATCAAGATAAACTATTGTAGTCAGGAAACATATAAGATGTGAATGGGCAACATTTCATTCCAAAGTCAGAGTTTATTTCCTCTCGCTTCAGCTCGACCACAGAAGCCATCGATGCATGCTTTGAAATGTGTACAAATGAAGTACGCATCTAAGAAGTGCCCTACGTGCTCCGTTTCACATAATTTAATTTAGATTCATACTCCAACCATTTGCGTGCTCCAATTTGCATGCTTGGAGCACAGTAGTATGCATTTTGAGAAACACCCACTGTTTTACACAAGAAGAAGGGAAGACTTCTGGATAATCTGATTATTTAATTACTGTATCTACACTATTACAGAAACACAGGCCACATGGGCCTGACTGGACGATAAACTATACCCTGACTATGTAAAGGCTTACCTGTCTAAATAAAGCAATAAAAGGTCTGAATACTTATGTAAATAAGGTATTTCTGTTTGTAATTTCTAATACATTTGCAAACATTTCTAAAAAACAGTTTTTGCTTTGTCATTATGGGGTATTGTGTGTAGATTGATGAGGATGAAAAAAAAAAATTGAACAAGGCTGTAACTTAACAAAATATGGAAAAAGTGAAGGGGTCTGAATACTTTCTGAATGGAATGGAATGCTTTTCCAACAGTCTTGAAGGAGTTCCCACATATGCTGAGCACTTGTTGGCTGCTTATCCTTCACTCTACCGTCCGACTCATCCCAAACCATCTCAATTGGGTTGAGGTCGGGGAATTGTGGAGGCCATGTCATCTGATGCAACACTCCATCACTCTCCTTCTTGGTAAAATAGCCCTTATACAGCCTGGAGGTGTGTTAGGTCATTGTCCTGTTGAAAAACAATTGATAGTCCCACTAAGCCCAAACCAGATGGGATGGCGTAGCGCTGTAGAATGCTGTGGTGGCCATGCTGGTTAAGTGTGCCTTGAATTCTAAATAAATCACAGACAGTGTCACCAGCAAAGCACCCCCACACCATAACACCACCTCCTCCATGCTTTACTGTGGGATCTACAAATGCGGAGATCATCCATTCACCCACACCGTGTCTCACAAAGACACAGCGGTTTGAACCAAAAATCTCAAATTTGGACTCCAGACCATAGGACAAATTTCCACCGGTCTAATGTCCATTGCTTGTGTTTCTTGGCCCAAGCAGGTCTCTTCTTTTTATTGGTGTCATTTTAGTAGTGGTTTCTTTGCAGAAATTCGACCATGAAGGCCTGATTCACACAGTCCCCTCTGAACAGTTGATGTTGAGATGTGTCTGTTCGTTGAACTCTGTGATGCATTTATTTGGGCTGCAATTTCGGAAGCTGGTAACGCTAATGAACGTATCCTCTGCAGCAGAGGTAACTCTGGGTCTTCCATTCCTGTGGTGGTCCTCATGAGAGCCAGTTTCATCATAGCACTTGATGGTTTTTGCGACTGCACTTGAAGAAACTTTCAAAGTTCTTGAAATGTTCCAGATTAACTGACCTTCATGTCTTAAAGTAATGATGGACTGTCGTTTCTCTTTGCTTATTTGATCTGTTCTTGCCATAATATGGACTTGGTTTTTACCAAATAGATCTTCTGTATACAACCCCTACCTTTTCATACCACAACTGATTGGCTCAAACGCATTAAGAAGGAGATAAGTTCCACAAATTAACTTTTAACAAGGCACACCTGTTAATTGAAATGCATTCCAGGTGACTACCTCATGAAGCGGGTTGAGAGAAGGCCAAGAGTGTGCAAAGCTGTCATCAAGGCAAAGGGTTACTCTTTGAAGAATCTCAAATATAAAATATATTTTGGTTTGTTTAACACTTTTCTGGTTACTACATCATTCCATATGTGTTATTTCATAGTTGTGATGTCTTCACTATTATTCTACAATGTAGAAAATTGTAAAAATAAAGAAAAACCCTTGAATGAGTAGGTACTGTATGTTTATGCTCGTCCTAATATTTATATATTTCTTAATTCCATTATTTTACTTTTAGATTTGTGTGTATTGTTAGATTTTACTGCCTTGTTGGAGCTAGGAACACAAGCTTTTCGCTACATCCACAAGAACATCTACTAAATATGTGTATGCGACCAATAACATTTTATTTTATTTTATTTGGGAGAGCTGCACTACCGGTCATAGAAGGGGGTTTGTGGGGTCACAAAGTCAAATTATATTATTGAATGCTCGGATATCATAATCTTTTAACATCTAGCATCAGTGTTTGTCCAGGGTACAATAATAATGTGTACTGTTGGGGTACTGGAGGACTGGAGTTGGGAAGCAAAGTCAACATAAAATGATGATTATCAAAGCAACGTTTCTCAAGTTCATACTGACTGCTAATATTGGCCCAATACTGACTGCTAATATTGGCTGCTTAATTAATTATATCAGACATATTCAACAAAAGGCCTACTTATAGTTACAAATGTGGTAGCCTACTGTCTCTGGGAGAGAAATGTGTCCTATCTAGCCATTTGAACTATTCGGCCTAGAGCACGACAGGAAAAAAATGCATTCTTGTTTGAGACTCCTGCTTTCAAATAGTTTTACTTGTCCTACATATCCTGCTACAATAACTGAGTATTTTCTTCTTGTCTCATCAACAGAGTTTTTGTTTTATTCTACTGTATATATCACACAGCTAGGGGCCAATATTAGCAGTGTAGCAAAATGTTTTAAATTCTTATTTGTGAGCTAACTTATTCCATGTTAGCTCACGGATTTGAGGGCTTTGATCATTTGGAGTGAGAAAGGGTGTCCAAAGAAATGAGTACCACTGAAATAAAGGATATATATATATATATATATATTTTAATTGAAACACATCCAACCAAAACAAAGAAACATGCGCACACAAACTCATCCTTGTCTTCGATGCTATGTCTGTGAAGAGTGAGCGATGACTTTATTGATGAGCTCATAGCCCCAGGGGATTGTGGGAAGCATCTGACCTCATCAATAATGGACGGGTCTGTGAGTGAGTGAGTGTGTGTTAGGGTTAGGGTCCTCAGAGGGACCTCTATGTTTGAAAGAAAACAGCAAAATGAAGGGAGGGGAGATGAGGGGGAGAGAGAGAGGGAGCAGAAATAAAGGAGGGAGTGAGGATGGAGGGAGCAGAGAAGTTGAAGAGAAGGAGAAACATGGGAGGGAGGGGTGATGGAGGAGAGAGGTAGGGGGCGTGTGTGGGTGCGCATGAGCCAAACAAAACATGGACAGGGAAACCTATCTCCATGGTAACAGTTTTATCTAATCTACTGCAAGCTTCACTGTTGAAACTATATGCAGCTTTGGAACACACACAAACAGGTTGTAAAAGAGTGCAGTAGCAGCAGGCCTGTTCAGTTGATATAGAATTAAGTAATAATAGAATCAAGCAATAAGGCCTGAGGGGAAGTGGCATATGGCCAATATACCACGGCTAAGGCCTGTTCTTATGTATGACGCAACGCGGAGTGCCTGGATACAGCTCTTAGCCGTGGTATATTGGCCATATACCACAAACACCCAAGATGCCTTATTGCTATTATAAACTGGTTACCAACGTAATTAGAGCAGTACAAATAAATGTTTTGTCATACTTGTGGTATAGGGTCTGATATACCACCGCTGTTAGCCAATCAGCATTCAGGACTCGAACCACCAAGTTCATAATAGAACTAGTATGTTCTATTTCAAAAACCTTCTAGCATTATGAAGATAAACCTTCCTTATGTGGGCTCTAGAGTGGCGCAGCGGTCTAAGGCACTGCATCTCAGTGTTTGAGGTGTCACTACAGACCCCCTGGTTCAATTCCAGGCTGTATCACAACCGGCCGTGATTGGGAGTCCCATAGGGCGGCGCACAATTGGCCCAGCATCGTTCGGGTTTGGCCGGTGTAGGCTGTCATTGTAAATAAGAATTTGTTCTTAACTGACCTGCCTAGTTAAATAAAGGTAAAATAAAATAAAATAAATGTAGCTTGTGTTTGGTCATTGTCACGATCGTCATACACAGTGGACCAATGCGCAGCGTGATTTGCGGGGAGCAGGAACAGGCCGGGCCTGGCTGGCGACGCGCACCATAGGCTTGGTGCGAGAGGCAGGAACAGGCCGTACCGGGCTGGCGACGCGCATCACAGGCTTGGTGCGAGGGACAAGAACAGGCCGGACCGCACTGGGAACACACACCACTGGCCTTACCCGGGGATCAGGAACGGGCCGGATCGGACTGGTAACACACCTCAGTACCTCTCGCCGTGCCTCTACATTCTCCTCCCTCTACTCGCCAATGGCTCCCGTAACCCGGTGGCCTTCTCTCCTCGTCCACTAACTCGCCCCTTATCTGCCTCCAGCAGTCCCGTCGTCCACGGTGTGAGCCCCCCCTAAACATTTCTTGGGTTCGTCTCTCCCCGTGGCTATGGCCTCCATGGCTCTCGCCAGACTCTCCAGCCTCTGCTCCCAAGTCCAACCTCTCTCCTCCTCACGTGGCTTGACCCAGTCGAGGTGGATATCCGCTAGAGTTACCTCTGGCGTTGGCTCCTGGACACGCTGCTTGACCCAGTCGAAGTGGATATCCGCTAGAGTTACCTCTGGCGTTGGCTCCTGGACACGCTGCTTGGTCCAGTTTTGGTGGGATCTTCTGTCACGATCGTCATACACAGTGGACCAATGCGCAGCGTGATTTGCGAACATACTTATTTATTTAGAGTACCACACGAACAAAACAACAAAACATTACGTGACGTCCTTGGTAACAGACACTAACCACACATGGAACAAGATCCCACAAACACTGTGGCAAAACAGGCTGCCTAAGTATGGTTCCCAATCAGAGACAACAAGCAACAGCTGATACTCGTTGCCTCTGATTGAGAACCACCCCGGCCAACACAGAAACACATGAGCTAGATAATCAGCCTAGAACCCAAAACACATAGAAACAACACACCCTGGCTCAACATAACGGAGTCCCAGAGCCAGGGCGTGACAGTCATACACATCCAGGATACACTACATGGCCAAAGTATGTGGACACACCTTCAAATTAGTGGATTCAGCCACACCCGTTGCTGACCGGTGTATAATATTGAGCACACCGCCATGCAATCTCCATAGACAAACATTGGCAGTAGAATTACCTTACTGAAGAGCTCAGTGACTTTCAACATGGCATCGTCATAGGATACCACCTTTCCAACAAGTCAGTATGTCAAATTTCTGCCCTGCTAGAGCTGCCCCGGTCAAATGTGCAAAGGTCTAGGAGCAACACCGGCTCAAACACGAAGTGGTAGGCCACACAAGCTCAAAGAACGGGACCAGCGAGTGCTGAAGGTCATAGCGTGTACAAATCGTCTGTCCTCGGTTGCAACACTCACTACCGAGTTCCAAACTGCCTCTGGAAGCAACGTCAGCACAAGAACTGTTAGTTGGGAGCTTCATGAAATGGGTTTCCATGGCTGAGCAGCCGCACATAAGCCTAAGATCACCATGCGCAATGCCAAACGTTTGCTGGAGTGGTGTAAAGCTTGCCGTCATTGGACTTTAGAGCAGTGGAAACGCGTTCTCTGGAGTGATGAATCACGCTTCACCATCTGGCAGTCCGATGGACAAATCTGGGTTTGGCGGATGCCAGGAGAACGCTACCTTCCCCAATGCATAGGGCCAACTGTAAAGTTTGGTTGAGGAAGAATAATGGGCTGGGGCTGTTTTTCATGGTTCAGTCTATGCCCCTTAGTTCCAGTGAAAGGAAATCTTTAACGCTACAGCATACAATTACATTCTAGACGATTCTGTGCTTCCAACTTTGTGGCAACAGTTTAGGGAAGGCCCTTTCCTGTTTGAGCATGACAATGCCCCCGTGCACAAAACGAGGTCAATAGAGAAATGTTTTGTCGAGATCAGTGTGGAAGAACTTGACCAGCCTGCACAGAGCCCTGACCTCAACCCCATCAAACACCTTTGGGATGAATTGGAATGCCGACTGCGAGCCAGGCCTAATCGCCCAACATCTATGCCCGACCTCACTAATGCTCTTCTGGCTGAATGGAAGCAAGTCCCCGCAGCAATGTTCCAACATCTAGTGGAAAGCCTTCCCAGAAGAGTGGAGGCTGTTATAGCAGCAAAGGGGGGTATAGCAATGATATAGCAATCTGATGACCGACTGAGTAGTCAATGACGTGGCACGCAACCATTGCTTGATGCAATGCAATGCCTGTGCATCTAGTTGGGCAGGAATACCACCAACTACCAACTACTGCCTGCCCCGTCGCTATGGCTCCTGGTCTCCTAGCAACAAGGGGCAACACATCATTGATACCAGAATACAAGGGGGGAAGGTTAGACTCCACTGGCTGAGGGCATATCGATCACCACTATGGGGAAAGGAGGATGGAGAGAGGGAAAGGTCTGACAGCTCCCCCGATTGAGACAGAGTACGAATGTTTATGGGTACTTCAAGGTAGGAATGGAGTGAGGGAACTAGGAGGGAGGGGTGGCTGTGAGAGTAGTAGAGTATACATAGTCATTTACAGTAATTCAACCTGACCCAATACAGGCCCCCTGAGTGGCGCAGTGGTCTAAGGCACTGCATCGCAGTGCTAGAGGCGTCACTACTGACCCTGGTTTGATCCCAGGCTGTGTCGCAGCGGCCGCGAACGGGAGACCCATTAGGCGGCGCACAATTGGCCCAGCGTCGTCTGGGTTAGGGGAGGGCTTGGCCGGCCGGGATATCCTTGCATGGGGTTTCCTCCGACACATTGGTGCGGCTGGCTTCCGGGTTAAGCAAGCAGTATGTCAAGAAGCAGTGCAGCTTGGCAGGGTTGTGTTTCGGAGGACGCATGGCTCTCGACCTTCATCTCTCCCGAGTCCATACGGGAGTTGCAGCGATGGGACAAGACTGTAACTACCAATTGGATATCACGAAAAAGGGGTAAAAAGTACCATAAAACATGACCCTATACATTTTAAAGCAGAAATGTTCGATATAGGACTATGGCCATTGAATATCGTAATAACAGATTTTTTAGAAGATGGAGGTGGCTATTCAGAAGAACCAGCTGTCTAATCAATTGACTGTTTATATAGTTTATATAGCTCTGAGATAGGAGTATATATTGTAGGTGCAGAATAGCGTCCACATCATAACATATTACACCTGCGCTGGGTGTCTCTTTCTGGTATCATTAAAACTACAGTCTGGGATTTGGGAAACTGTTCAGTGGTCATTTCAATTCTTAATATTTTCCCATTAATTACTGAAGAATATAACCTATATCACTTGCACTTTTAGAGGCCTTAAAGGCCCAATGCAGACGTTTTTATATCAATATCAAATAATTTCTGTGTAACAATTAAGTACCTTACTGTAATAGATTTCCATTAAAATGGGAAAAGATTGCTTTAAAGCAAAAAATAATAATTTAAGCAAAAATGTTGCTAGGAGCGGTCTGAGTGGAGACGGGAAAACTGAAAACTTGTTGTTATTGGCAGGGAAGTTTGGAACTCTCTTTGTTATTGGTCTATAAAAAAATTACAGCATGGTGATGTCACCGTGGAAAGCCGGAACTCCCGCCCATGCAAACCTGCTGATTAGAAGGTCCGGTGTAGAGTGTTTATTCAACCAGCAACTATCAGGAAATAACACTGATAACAGTGTTAGTTTCATCAGCTGTTGTACAAAATGATACAAAACACATCAAAAACTGAATGTTGACTGCACTGGGCCTTTAGCAAAGGCTTCCAAACTGGCAGTGACTAAAGGGCAACACATACCAAAAGGACATGGTAAAATGCTCAACCATAACTTGTTGCCACTCCAATCTGTTCCCTATACATTTTAAATTGATAGGGCACTACTATCAGTTAAATTGGTACTGCACTCTGACTAACAGACGCAACAAATATGGACTTTTTCAAGGCACGTCTCAAAATATGTAAATGAGCCAGAAACAACAATATCATGCAAAAGGTACAGCACGGTATTCTGTGGGGTGGAATTACAATACCATTAAAAATACAATTCTTTCCCTGTCCCCAAAATTTCCCCACAATGCACAATACTTTACAGTATGGTGTGTGTGTGTGTGTGTGTGTGTGTGTGTGTGTGTGTGTGTGTGTGTGTGTGTGCATTCAGTTATTTCCAGCACCTCAGAGAAAAAGTAATGTTGTCATATTCATCAATCTATTTATGTAGATACAGTCAGTAAACAAACTGCTGCTATGAATAGTCACTCTGCCTTGATCTCTCCATTTGGCTCTTTCCCTCTCTCTTTTTCTCTCCCTGTTATAAGTGGCTCAGCGTCGGCAGTGACAGTGTGCAGGCTGATGTCAGATCAGCCTCTAATTGGCCAACTCAATCCCCCATCCCCCCTATTTTCTCCTTCCTCCATCCCTTGCTCTATGTCTACCTCTACTTCTCATCTTGTTCCATTTCCTCTGTCTCTTTCTCAATCTTTATATCCTTTTGTGTGTCTCTGCTTGTAGCTCCCGTTGCCTTTCTCTCTCTCTGGACTGACTGACGTGAGTATCGTCCAATCCCTGCAGGGCTGTGTGAGGCGGGGGACCAATAGTGTGGTGGGAAAGGTGGAGCTGGGTGCTGTCGGCCAGCTCCAGGCGGAGATGCTCCATTTGGATCTGATCGACGGGGCCGATGGTTACCGTGACGACAAGGAGTCATATAAGCCATCTTCCACAGCACCCCTGCCAGTAACCGAGGACCCCCCTCTAGTAACCATGGATATATACCGGCCCAAGAGACCCACGACCCTTAACCTTTTCCCCATGGTGCCACACACTCAGGTGAGTCCAAATGAACCCTCCGTTATCCCTTCATTACTCTTCCCATCCTTTCACCCCCCCCTCCTTCTGCTGGCTGACACGGCTTGATGTCCGACAGCTGAGTGAATACTGATAGCTGGAAGGATGGAGGGGTGGAAGAATGAAATTATAGAGTAAAATGTATGAGAATGTGAGGATAAAGCTGATATTCTATACTGTATCTAGTCTATATGTGTGTATAACATCAGTGGGGAAAAACCTGTGATGATATCACCCCCCTAGACACCATGTCTGTTTTTCTCTGTGAGTGTGTTATGCTGGTCGAAACAATGGCTGGGATTGTCAGGAGAGAGAGAGAGAGTGTTTTTTTGGTACCCATCTCCTTTTGTGTGTGACGACTGTGCATGTGTGTGACTGAGGCTTGTGACTGTGTATCAGTGGGGGTCGGTGCCAGATTAAAAAAACAGATAAAAATACACCTTATGGAACAGCGGGGACAGCGAAGCAACACAAACATAGGCACAGACACATGCATACAAATACACGATAACATACGCCCTATACACACAAGTACACATGGATTTTGTGTTGTGGATATGTGGTAGTAGAGTAGGGGACTGAGGGCACACACTTAATATGTTGTGAAATATGTTGTTAATGTATTGTAATGTTTTAAAAAATGTCAAACTGCCTTAATTTTGCTGGACCCCATTTTACTAAGCATTTGAATTTATTTTTTATTTAACCTTTATTTAACTAGGTAAGTCAGTTAAGAGAAAATTCTTATTTACAATGCCGGCCTACCAAAAGGCAAAAGGCCTCCTGCGGGGACGGGGGGCTGGGATTAAAAATGAAAAATAAAATAAATATATACAGTGAGGGGAAAAAAGTATTTGATCCCCTGCTGATTTTGCACGTTTGCCCACTGACAAAGAAATGATCAGTCTATAATTTTAATGGTAGGTTTATTTGAACAGTGAGAGACAGAATAACAACAATAAAATCCAGAAAAACGCATGTCAAAAATGTTATAAATTGATTTGCATTTTAATGACGGAAATAAGTATTTGACCCCCTCTCAATCAGAAAGATATCTGGCTCCCAGGTGTCTTTTATACAGGTAACGAGCTGAGATTAGGAGCACACTCTTAAAGGGAGTGCTCCTAATCTCAGTTTGTTACCTGTATAAAAGACACCTGTCCATAGAAGCAATCAATCAATCAGATTCCAAACTCTCCACCATGGCCAAGACCAAAGAGCTCTCCAAGGAGGTCAGGTCCAAGATTGTAGAACTACACAAGGCTTGAATGGGCTACAAGAACATCGCTAAGCAGCTTGGTGAGAAGGTGACAACAGTTGGTGTGATTATTCGCAAATGGAAGAAACACAAAATAACTGTCAATCTCCCTCGGCCTGGGGCTCCATTCAAGATCTCACCTCGTGGAGTTGCAATGATCATGAGAACAGTGAGGAATCAGCCCAGAACTACACGGGAGGATCTTGTCAATGATCTCAATGCAGCTGGGACCATAGTCACCAAGAAAACAATTGGTAACACACTACGCCGTGAAGGACTGAAATCCTGCAGCGCCCGCAAGGTCCCCCTGCTCAAGAAAGGACATATACATGCCCGTCTGAAGTTTGCCAATGAACATCTGAATGATTCAGAGGAGAACTGGGTGAAATGTTGTGGTCAGATGTGGTCAAAATGGAGCTGACCCCAAGAACACCATCCCCACCGTCAAACATGGAGGTGGAAACATTATGCTTTGGGGGTATTTTTCTGCTAAGGGGTCAGGACAACTTCACCGCATCAAAGGGACGATGGACGGGGCCATGTACCGTCAAATCTTGGGTGAGAACCTCCTTCCCTCAGCCAGGGCATTGAAAATGGGTCGTGGATGGGTATTCCAGCATGACAATGACCCCAAACACACGACCAAGGCAACAAAGGAGTGGCTCAAGAAGAAGCACATTAAGGTCCTGGAGTGGCCTAGCCAGTCTCCAGACCTTAATCCCATAGAACATCTGTGGAGGGAGCTGAAGGTTCGAGTTGCCAAACGTCAGCCTCGAAACCTTAATGACTTGGAGAAGATCTGCAAAGAGGAGTGGGACAAAATCCCTCCTGAGATGTGTACAAACCTGGTGGCCAACTACAGGAAACGTCTGACCTCTGTGATTGCCAACAAGGGTTTTGCCACCAAGTACTAAGTCATGTTTTGCAGAGGGGTCAAATACCTATTTCCCTCATTAAAATGCAAATCAATTTATAACATTTTTGACATGCGTTTTTCTGGATTTTTTTGTTGTTATTCTGTCTCTCACTGTTCAAATAAACCTACCATTAAAATGATAGACTGATAATTTCTTTGTCAGTGGGCAAACGTACAAAATCAGCAGGGGATCAAATACTTTTTTCCCTCACTGTAGGACAAAACACATATCACGACAAGAGAGACACCACAACACTACATAAAGAGAGACCTAAGACAACAACATAGCATGGCAGCAACACATGACAACACAGCATGGTAGCAACACAACATGACAACAGCATGATAGCAACACAACATGGCAGCAGAACAACATGGTAGCAGCACAAAACATGGTCCAAACATTATTGGGCATAGACAACAGCACAAAAGGCAAGAAGGTAGAGACAACTAATGGGGATCCATAATAAATACAAATACAAAATACAAACATCAGTTTAATCTTTTTTATAGGATTTGTTCACATCTTCAAGTGTCCAGACAAATTATACAAAAACAAAGATAAAATGTTATACACATTCTCCCAGTACATATAACCCATATTTCTAGACTTGTGTATGACACATGAGGACTCACCAATCAATGAGAAACTTGACCCCGTCTCTCACTCATAAGCTTTGTCAGTCTTTGGGTGTGGCAACAGCAGTGATCAGGCTTTTCTCCAAGTCCAGTCTGTTCCTGTGCTTGGTCTTGATTAGGGTCATGGATGAAAATGTCACTTCACTTAAGTATGTACAGTACATTCGGAAAGTATTCAGACCCCTCGACTTTTCCCACATTTTGTTACGTTACAGACTTATTCTAAAATTGATTAAATTGTTTTTTTCCCTCATCAATCTACACACAATACCCCATAATGACAAAGCAAAAACAGGTTTATAGACATTTTTGCAAATCTATTAAAAATTAAAAAACGGAAATATCACATTTAAATAAGTATTCAGACCCTTTATTCAGCACTTTGTTGAAGCACCATTAGCAGCAATTACAGCCTAGAGTATTATTGGGTATGACGCTACAAGCTTTGCACACCTGTATTTGGGGAGTTTCTTCCATTCTTCTCTGCAGAGCCTCTCAAGCTCTGTCAGGTCTCTCCAGAGATGGTCGATCGGGTTCAAGTCCGGGCTCTGGGTGGGCCACACAAGGACATTCAGAGAATTGTCCCGAAGCCACTCCTGCATTGTCTTGGCTGTGTGCTAAGGGTCGTTGTCCTGTTGGAAGTTGAACCTTCACCTCAGTCTGAGGTCCTAATCGCTCTGGAGCAGGTTTTCATCAATGATCTCTGTACTTTGCTCCGTTCATCTTTCCCTCGATCCTGGCTAGTCTCCCAGTCCCTGCCGCTGAAAAACATCCCCTCAGCATGATCCTGCCACCACCATGCTTCACCGTAGGAATGGTGCCAGCTCTCCTCCAGAAGTGACGCTTGGCATTCAGGCCAAAGAGTTCAATCTTGGTTTCATCAGACCAGAGAATCTTGTTTCTCATGGTCTGAGAGTCCTTTAGGTGCCTTTTGGCAAACTCCAAGAGGGCTGTAATGTAACAAAATGTGGAAAAAGTCAAGGGGTCTGAATACATTCCAAATGCACTGTAGATCCAAAGGGCAGCAGTTTATTCAGTGCATGTATCCCCAAATCAGGATATTCCTTCTCCACATCACACCAGAACTGTGAAAGTCTTGTCTCTGAGTTCCTCATATTCAGGTCACGGTCTGAGGACACATCCAGAAGATTTTCCTGCAGTCTGGTAGGAATGTCGTTGTTGGTACTGTCAGTCATTAAATTATTATGCACCCAGTCCAAGTTTGGCAGACTTGTTTTCAATGTCAGGGAAGTAGGAGTTGAACTCACTGTTGAGTTTGGGTAAATGTGAGCTCTGTCAACATCACCTGTAGAAATGTACTGTAGGTGTCAAGCTGCTGGAAACAACTTATATCCCCATCTTCACATTTCCTCTCCCATAGTTTGATCTTCCTAATGAAAAAATACACTTTGTCATACATGTTTAGAATGTGTGTGTCTTTATCTTGCAGAGCTAGATTCAGGTTGTTCAGTTTGATGAACACATCAGCAAGATAGGCAAGGCGGGCTACCCAGTCTGTGTCCTCTAACACAGACACAAGGAGGTGTGAGTGCTCAGACAGAAAATCACTAACTTCAGTGCGCAGCTCAAAAAGCCTCTGTAGCATTTTCCCTCTGGATAGCCAACGGATGTCAGTGTGAAGCAGTAGCTAGCTGCTGGTGCCCAGTCCCACTGTCATCACAGAGCCTTTCAAACAGTCGTGATTCAGAGGCCTGGAATGGATAAAGTTAATCACTTTCACTGCGTCATTCAAAACATCATGTAACTCAGGACTCATTCTCTTGCTGGCCAATGCCTCCCTGTGAATGATACAGTGATTCCATTCAATGTCGGGATTTACCTTCTTTATGTGGGCAATTAATCCTTTCACTCTCCCAGGCAATGATGCTGCACCTCCGTGCACACATGAACACAGGATTTCCAATCCAGATTGTGCTCTGAAAAAAAAGGCTGTCAATAACTTCAAACACATCCTTACCTGTAGTTCTCCCCATTAGCTTCTTGCAGAAAAGAATGTGCTCATTCATTTCTGAAATGTCTCTGAATTCTTTATATTTTCCACCACTTGATCAACGATATCAACGCCCATGTCATCGATCCTACAGTACATTGTGTTATTTGACAATGGTATCGTCTTCAGTGCATCAGCTGTATTGTTATTTTTACTGCCGCTCTTTAATTATTTGTTACTTTTATTTTGTATTATTTTATATTGTCTTTTTTTGTGTGATTTTTTTGGTATTCTTTCTTAAAACTGCATTGTAGGTTAAGGGCTTGTAAGTAAGCATTGTTGTATTGGCTCATGTGCCAAATAAAGTTTGATTTGATTTGATCAATGATAGTTTCTGTTAGAATAACAGCAGCAGGCACTCTAGTGCACGGAGCAAAGGATCACGTGCACTTGGCGCGAGCAGAGGATCAACCATTGAGCCAACGGGTGGGCGAGCAGAGGCCAGGTAGACAGAGCAATGCAAACGCATCCAAAGTAAAAAAGTAGGCCTATAAATATAAAATAACTAGATTTCACACCAGTGACCTCAGTAAATGTTTTCCTACCTATTAAGATTGAAATAACTTGAACATATCTTCTTGGGCAATGTTTTTCCCAATATTTTTCTTCACATTTTAGAAAATCCACCCACGTACCCCCTGGGGACTGCCCACCTACTCCTACCCTGGGTTGGGAAACCCTGACCTAGCCTATGAATGAAAGTTTACAACGTAGGTGCACAGATCGAGATACATTTTTTTGTAATCAAGGTGACAGACAGTGACACAGTCATCACCACCTTGCCTGCATCTAGCTGATCTAGGGTATAATCATTAGTCCAACAGTTGGAAACGAGAGTTTGTATTGGACAAATCCAGATATGTTTATCCCCATTTCGTTCCGTTTGCTTCCGTAAAAAAATTTTTTTCAACAGAATCGGCGGAATTAATTCACCCCTGATCACACGCAAACACAGTTCACTTTCTAGCAGCCACATACAAACAGCATGATCACTTTGCTTGTTGTATAATTCCTTCTTGCATCTACACACTCTCCTCCTCTCACCTTTTCCCTTCGCTTGTGGACTTCACAACACATCAGCTGTCTGTGACCAGGTGAAAAGACCTTTCCATGCCAAACCTTCATAACATAACTGCTAACCGTAAATTACAGCCTACATCATTGTCACCATATTAGCTAGCATCACAGTCAACATAGTTACTAGAACTAATGTGTTAGTAAACCCGCTACAATCATGTACAGTGTACAGTTAGCAAGCAGTTTAGCAGTTACACCGGCGTGTTCCAGTTCCCGCCAATATCCAGCCACATCGTACAGCTGTTGAAGAGTGGGAAAACATTTTGTTCATTCTCTGATCCTTTGATTGGGTGGACAACATGTAGGTTCATGCTGCAAGAGCTCAGATAGGTTGGAGGACATCCTCCAGAAGTTGTCATAATTGCTGTGTAAGTCTATGGAAGGGGGTGACAACCATGAGTCTCCTTCCTAGGTTTTGTATTGAAGCCAATGCACCCAGAGGAGGACGGAAACTAGCTGTCCTCCGGCTACACCATGGTCCTACCCTACAGAGTGCTGTTGAGGCTACTGTAGACCTTCATTGCAAAAGTGTGTTTAAATCAATAATTTATTGACGTGAATATATTTAGTGTAGTTTTATCTAAAAAGGATCACTTTTTCAATGTTCCACTATTTTTATTTTTATGAAATTCTCTGAGGATGGTCCTCCCTTTCCTCCTCTGAGGAACCTTCACTGCTGGGTATGTGTGTGGCAGTGTGTGTGTGTATATGTCTGTTTCCTGTTCTCTGTAAATACAGCTAGCTTACATTCACTCTCACAGTGTCATGACCCTGTGCATTTATTGATTCAGTTGAGAGAAGTATGTGTGGATGTGTGTGAACACATGAGCGCACATTATAGCTTGTGCGGTATGTATGTGTTTTTTCATTAGTAGCAGAAATAAGAGCTAGGGTAGATAGTTATGGTGGTCAGAGAAGGAGCGACACACACACCGACACTTGAGCATAGGCTGTCAGAAGGAACATCCACTGTGTGTGCTTGATTTATTTTCCCACTCTGATGGGAGGGAAGTGAGGGGAAGTGTGTGTGTGCGTGCGTGTTTGTGTGTGTGCGTGCGTGCGTGTGCATGTGCACCTGTGCATGAACTGTCATAAGAAGGAGGCATAAAGGAAATAGAGCTCCCTTCTTGCACAATCCTTTGAAGGCTGATTTACAAGGAATTTGGCGCAACTGTTGTGATTAATGTTTTTGCACAAAATAATAATTATACAAGCATGTTGTATCACAGCCACTGTGTCAAATGTGTTGTACATCAGTTATACAACCTGAGTATGTACAGGGCCCATGCTTGGACAGACTCCTCTCATATCCCTGTTACCTACAGTGGGGGAAAAAAGTATTTAGTCAGCCACCAATTGTGCAAGTTCTCCCACTTAAAAAGATGAGAGAGGCCTGTCATTTTCATCATAGGTACACGTCAACTATGCCAGACCAAATGAGAATTTTTTTTCCAGAAAATCACATTGTAGGATTTTTTATGAATTTATTTGCAAATTATGGTGGAAAATAAGTATTTGGTCAATAACAAATGTTTCTCAATACTTTGTTATATACCCTTTGTTGGCAATGACACAGGTCAAACGTTTTCTGTAAGTCTTCACAAGGTTTTCACACACTGTTGCTGGTATTTTGGCCCATTCCTCCATGCAGATCTCCTCTAGAGCAGTGATGTTTTGGGGCTGTCGCTGGGCAACACGGACTTTCAACTCCCTCCAAAGATTTTCTATGGGGTTGAGATCTGGAGACTGGCTAGGCCACTCCAGGACCTTGAAATGCTTCTTACGAAGCCACTCCTTCTTTGCCCGGGCGGTGTGTTTGGGATCATTGTCATGCTGAAAGAACCAGCCACGTTTCATCTTCAATGCCCTTGCTGATGGAAGGAGGTTTTCACTCAAAATCTCACGATACATGGCCCCATTCATTATTTCCTTTACACGGATCAGTCGTCCTGGTCCCTTTGCAGAAAAACAGCCCCAAAGCATGATGTTTCCACCCCCATGCTTCACAGTAGGTATGGTGTTCTTTGGATGCAACTCAGCATTCTTTGTCCTACAAACACGACGAGTTGAGTTTTTACCAAAAAGTTATATTTTGGTTTCATCTGACCATATGACATTCTCCCAATCCTCTTCTGGATCATCCAAATGCACTCTAGCAAACTTCAGACGGGCCTGGACATGTACTGGCTTAAGCAGGGGGACACGTCTTGCACTGCAGGATTTGAGTCCCTGGCGGCGTAGTGTGTTACTGATGGTAGGCTTTGTTACTTTGGTCCCAGCTCTCTGCAGGTCATTCACTAGGTCCCCTCGTGTGGTTCTGGGATTTTTGCTCACCGTTCTTGTGATCATTTTGACCCCACGGGGTGAGATCTTGCGTGGAGCCCCAGATCGAGGGAGATTATCAGTGGTCTTGTATGTCTTCCATTTCCTAATAATTGCTCCCACAGTTGATTTCTTCAAACCAAGCTGCTTACCTATTGCAGATTCAGTCTTCCCAGCCTGGTCCAGGTCTACAATTTTGTTTCTGGTGTCCTTTGACAGCTCTTTGGTCTTGGCCATAGTGGAGTTTGGAGTGTGACTGTTTGAGGTTGTGGACAGGTGTCTTTTATACTGATAACAAGTTCAAACAGGTGCCATTAATACAGGTAACAAGTGGAGGACAGAGGAGCCTCTTAAAGAAGAAGTTACAGGTCTGTGAGAGACAGGAATCTTGCATGTTTGTAGGTGACCAAATACTTATTTTCCACCATAATTTGCAAATAAATTCATTAAAAATCCTACAATGTGATTTTCTGGATTTATTTTCTCAATTTGTCTGTCATAGTTGACGTGTACCTATGATGAAAATTACAGGCCTCTCTCATCTTTTTAAGTGGGAGAACTTGCAAAATTGGTGGCTGACTAAATACTTTTTTTCCCCACTGTATATTTGGTTTCATCATGTGATGTTCAAAGAAAAGTGAAGTATAAATAGAGTTTGGACAGAACATTCTCAATGCAACAGTCGTCATCTTTGTCAACTGTCTTTAAATCCTTCAGGCAAATAGTACTACTGAAAGAAAAACCAAGAAGAGTTTGAGAAGGTTTGAATCCTAAGCAACCTGCCTACACATTGTTGGAAGTACAATAGACCAACATAGCTACTGTAGTTGGTCAAAGCTGTCTGTTGGAAAACATTGGTAGAGCATGGGTGAAGTAGGTATTGTGGTGCTCATGTGAATTTCCTTTCTTTTTTTGGCTTCAGAACAATGTCTACTTCCCACTTAAAATTGTGTTTTTTGTTTTTAATTTCCATTGTTGTTACACCAGAAGGTGATTATACAACATTATAATATAATACATCTTAGTCATTTAGCAGACGCTCTTATCCAGAGCGACTTACAGTTAGCGAGTGCATATATTTTCATACTGGCCCCCCGTGGGAATCGAACCCACAACCCTGGTGTTGCAAGCGCCATGCTCTACCAACTGAGCTACATGGGACCACAATACAACAGCAATACAAGTAAAGTACACAATAATTACAAATGGCAACAGCGGTCTAAGGCAATGCATCGCAGTACTAGTGGCCTTACTACAGACCCGGGTTCATTCCCGGGCTGTGCCACAACCGGCCGTGGACAGGAGTCCCATAGGACGGCGCACATTTGGCCGAGTGTCGTTAGGGTAGGGTTTGGCCAGGGGGGCATTACTTGGCTCATCACGCCCTAGCGACTCCTTGTGGTGGGCCGGGTGCCTGCAGGCTGACCCCGGTCGCTGGCGGTGTTAAGGAGCGCGGTTAGGCGGGGCATGTTCCGGAGGACGCATGACTCCACCTTCGCCTCTTCCTAGCCCGCAGTGGAGTTGCAGCGATGAGACAAGATCAAAAGAGGGGTAAAATAATGTCGTTATTAGTATTTATTTAATATTAACAACCGATTTTCCAGAGGGAAGTGTAAACCAGAAACCCATTTAAGCCAAATAATTTCATGATCTCTTTTAACAAGATGATCTAGAAAGCTTCTGTAAAATATACAAATAGTAGGTAATGTACCCATTAACTATTTACATGAAAATGTAGTTTAAAGTTTATTGGAGAAAGGCCTAGTACTACATTACCTG
Organism: Coregonus clupeaformis; assembly: GCF_020615455.1. Lineage (NCBI taxonomy): Eukaryota > Metazoa > Chordata > Actinopteri > Salmoniformes > Salmonidae > Coregonus > Coregonus clupeaformis. The sequence goes on along the minus strand of NC_059204.1, from coordinate 710,257 downwards.
TAAACAATCAAATGTAAAGTTCATTATAAAATGTAAAGTACACAATACAACGTACAATCAGATATAGTAAAATGCATATAGTAAAATGTGTACATACAATTATGGGATGGCCACAATTGCTCTTGAAGAGCTACAGGGTTCTGCAGGCTTTCTTGTTCAACACCTGATTCTACTATTCAATGTCTCGATGAACAGCTGAAGTCTTGATGAGCAGCTGAGTAGTAGAATCAGGTGTGGTAGCACTGGGCTTGAACAAAAGAGCCTGCATAAATCTGGATCGTCAATAGCAATTTTGGTAACTGCTGATACAAATACTGTGACAAATGAGAAACTGCCGATAAACACCTGCTAAAATACAAAGTCACTAGACAAGTACAAAACACTTTTAAGAATACATATTTACAAATCTGACATTGGATATGTGCTCTAAATCCTTTAGCTACAAATGTTCTTAGTAATGCTAAGTAACACAGCTGTCAAACTCCAGCAAAAGACCACAAATTAATTCCCACATTTATAAATGGCAGTATACAGTAAATATTAAAACAGATGGGAGGAGAGTTTGAAAGCTGGGCTCGGTTTCCCAAGAGCTTCTTAAGGCTAAGTTCATCGTTTGTCACGATTGTCTGTGAGATGCGGTAAACGAAGTCAGGCGCAGGACACAGAACTCTTGGATACGTACTTTTAATACAAAAAGGATCCAAAAGGACACAGAAAATAACTCCACGCAGGAAGGAAATAACCCGCTCACAAAATAGACAACCGTGAAGGGGAAAACAATCACACACAAAGTACAGATGAGAGACAGGGGTAATTATAAGGGAAACAATTAACATAATGACGAACAGGTGTAAACAATACAGACAAAACTAAACAAACACAGATTACATCGAACGGCAGTAGCTAGTACTCTGGGGACGACGAACGCCGAAGCCTGCCCCAGCAAGGAGGAGGAGCAGCCTCGGCAGAATCCGTGACAGTACCCCCCCCCCCCTTGACGCGTGGCTCCAGCCGTGCGCCGACCCCGGCCTCGAGGACGGCCAGGAGGACGCGGAGCAGGGCGAGTTGGGTGACTCCAGTGGAACTCTGTCAACAGGGAGGGATCTAGGATGTCCCTCCTAGGGACCCAGCACCGTTCCTCCGGACCATACCCCTCCCACTCCACGAGATACTGCAGACCCCCCATCCGACGCCTCGAATCCACGATGGAACGGACTGAGTACGCCGGAGCCCTTTCGATGTCTAGTGGGGGCGGAGGGGCCTCTCGTACCTCATTCTCCTGGAGTGGACCAGCTACAACCGGCCTGAGGAGAGACACATGGAACGAGGGGTTAATGCGATAATTAACAGGCAGCTGTAACCTATAACATACCTCGTTCAATCTCCTCAGGACTTTAAATGGCCCCACAAACCGCTGGCCCAGCTTCCGGCAGGGCAGGTGAAGGGGCAGGTTTCTGGTCGAGAGCCAGACCCGATCTCCCAGTGCATAAACCGGACCCTCACTGCGGTGGCGATCGGCGCTCGCCTTTTGCCGTCTGATGGCCCACTGCAGATGGACGTGCGCAGCGTTCCATGTCTCCTCCGAGCACCGAAACCATTCATCCACCGCAGGAGCCTCGATCTGGCTCTGATGCCAGGGTGCCAGAACCGGCTGATAGCCCAACACACACTGGAAAGGAATAAGATTAGTGGAGGAGTGGCGGAGTGAGTTTTGGGCTATCTCTGCCCGGGGAATATACCCGGCCACTCCTTCTGCCGGTCCTGGCAGTAGGACCTCAGAAACCTACCCACATCTGGGTTTACTCTCTCCACCTGCCCATTACTCTCAGGGTGAAAACCAGATGTAAGGCTGATCGAGACACCCAAACGTTCCATAAACGCCCTCCACACTCTAGAGGTGAACTGGGGACCCCGATCAGACACTATATCCTCAGGCACCCCGTAGTGCCGGAAAACGTGAGTAAACAGGGCTTCGGCCGTTTGTAGGGCTGTAGGAAGACCTGGCATAGGGATGAGAAGGCAGGCCTTAGAAAACCGATCCACAACGACCAAGATCGTTGTGTTCCCCTGGGAGGGGGGAAGGTCCGTGACAAAATCCACCGACAGGTGAGACCACGGCCGTTGTGTAACGGGGAGAGGTTGTAACTTCCCCCTGGGCAGGTGTCTAGGTGCCTTACACTGGGCGCACACCGAGCAGGAAGAAACGTAAAATCTCACGTCCTTAGCTAAGGTGGGCCACCAGTACATCCCGCTAAGACAGTGCACCGTCCGACCAATACCAGGATGACCAGAGGAGGGTGACGTGTGAGCCCAATAAATCAGTTGGTCACGGACCTCGAGCGGCACGTACCTCCGTCCCTCTGGACACTCTCGGGGAGAAGGGTCGGTACGTAACGCCCGCTCGATTTCCGTGTCGACTTCCCACACCACCGGTGCCACGAGACAAGACTCCGGTAGTATGGGAGTGGGCTCAATGGACCTCTCCTCTGTGTCATATCGTCGGGACAGGGCGTCTGCCTTAACATTCTGTGACCCGGGGATATACGTGATCATAAAGACAAACCGGACCAGAAACATGGCCCACCTAGCCTGACGAGGGTTCAGTCTCTTCGCTGCCCGGATGTACTCCAGGTTACGATGGTCAGTCAGAATGAGAAAAGGGTGGTTAGCCCCCTCAAGCCAATGTCTCCACACCTTCAGGGCCTGGACCACAGCTAGCAGCTCCCTGTCCCCCACGTCATAATTGCGCTCCGCCGGACTGAGCTTCTTAGAATAGAAAGCACAGGGGCAGAGTTTTGGAGACGTGCCCGAGCGCTGAGATAGTATAGCACCGATCCCCGCCTCGGACGCATCCACCTCGACTTGGAACGCCAAAGAGGAATCTGGATGTGCCAGCACCGGAGCTGAGGTGAACAGGTCCTTCAAATGACTAAACGCCCTGTCCGCCTCAGCCGACCACTGCAAATGCACCGGGCCCCCCTTTAGCAGGGAGGTAATGGGAGCCGCTACCTGTCCAAAACCCCGGATAAACCTCTGGTAGTAATTGGCAAAACCCAAAAACCGCTGCACCTCCTTTACTGTAGTTGGAGTCTGCCAATTACGCACGGCTGAAACGCGGTCAATCTCCATCTTCACCCCTGACGCAGACAACCGGTGTCCCAGGAAGGAGATGGACTCCTGGAAAAACAGACAATTCTCTGCCTTCACATACAGATCATGCTCCAACAGTCTACCCAGCACCCGACGTACCAGGGACACATGCTCGGTACGTGTAGCGGAGTATATCAGAATGTCATCAATATACACCACTACCCCCTGTCCATGCAAATCCCGGAAAATCTTGTCTACAAATGATTGGAAGACTGAAGGAGCATTCATTAGACCGTATGGCATGACGAGGTACTCATAGTGACCAGAGGTGGTACTGAAGGCTGTTTTCCACTCATCTCCCTCCCGAATGCGCACCAGGTTGTAAGCGCTCCCGAGATCCAATTTTGTGAAGAAGCGCGCCCCGTGTAATGACTCCGTCATACTAGCAATCAGAGGGAGAGGATAGCTTTATTTAATAGTGATCTGATTGAGACCACGGTAATCAATACACGGGCGTAAACCCCCATCCTTCTTCTTCACAAAAAATAAACTTGAGGACGCAGGAGAAGTGGAAGGCCGTATGTATCCCTGTCTCAAGGATTATGCAACGTATCTCCATAGCAGCCGTCTCCTCCTGAGACAGAGGATACACATGGCTGCGAGGGAGCGCCGCGCCAACCTGGAGGTCTATCGCACAATCCTCCTGTCGATGAGGTGGTAATTGAGTCGCCTTCTTCTTACAGAAGGCGCTTGCCAAATCGGCATACTCAGGAGGAATGTGCATTATGGGCATTTGGTTCGGACTCTCCACCGTCGTTGCCCCTACGGAAACATCTACACACCGCCCCACATACTGATCAGACCATCCCTTGAGAGCCCTCTGTTGCCATGAAATGTTGGGGTCATGAGATATTAACCACTGGAAACGCAGGAGAGTCAATTAAATTAAATGTATAGTCTCCTCATGACCCTTCTGCGTTTTCATCTTCAGTGGCGCTGTGACCTCCCTAATCAATCCCGACCCCAAAGGTTGGCTATCTAGGGCATGGATAGGGAAGGGCACATCGACTGGTAATATAGGGATCCCTAACTTATATATTTTACATTTTAGTCATTTAGCAGACGCTCTTATCCAGAGCGACTTACAGGAGCAATTAGGGTTAAGTGCCTTGCTCAAGGGCACATTTACGTCATTTAGCAGACGCTCTTATCCAGAGCGACTCACCAATTGGTGCGTTCACCCTATAGCCAGTGGGATAACCACTTTACAAATTTTTTTTTTTGGGGGGGGGGTAGAACGATTACTTTATATGAGAAATGGCGATCGATAAAATTCCCAGCTGCGCCTGAATTGACTAGCGCCTTATGCTGGGAGTAAGAAGAAACTTCTGGAAACATCACTTGGATACACATATGAACAGCAGAGAGCTCTGGGTGAGTTGGGACCTTACTCACCGGAAATGACTCATCAGTGCGCTGCCTCGAATCCGAGGAGACCCTCCCCAGCACCGAACCGCCGTGTGTCCTCGGCGGCCACAGTTGGTGCAGGGGACAGCCTCCTTCCTGGCCTCCCTACTACCAGCACCCCCGAGCTCCATAGGGCTCGGCTCGGAGGTGCTGGGGGATGGAATGGACGGCCCCAGCGCTGGACGTCCACGGGTAGCCAATAGGGTATCCAAGCGAATCGACATGTCCACCAGCTGATCGAAGCTTAGGTTGGTGTCCCTGCAGTCCAGCTCTCGACGAACGTCCTCCCTCAGGCTGCATCTGTAGTGGTCGATGAGGGCCCTCTCATTCCATCCCGAATTGGCAGCCAGAGTCCGTAAGTCCAGTGCGAATTCCTGCGCGCTCCTCCTCCCCTGTCTGAGGTGGAATAGACGCTCACCCGCCGCCTTCCCCTCCGGGGGATGATCGAACACTGCCCTGAAGCGGCGGGTGAACTCTGCATAGTTCACAGTAGCGGCGTCTATCCCTCCCCACTCGGCGTTGGCCCACTCCAGTGCCTTGCCGGACAGACAGGAGATGAGGGCGGACACGCTCTCGTATCCCGAGGGTGCCGGGTGAATGGTTGCCAGGTAAAATTCCACCTGGAGCAGGAAACCCTGACACCCGGCTGCGGTGCCATCATAAGCTCTCGGGAGCGAGAGCCGAATCCCACTGGACTCCGGATGTGAGACGATAGGATTAGCCGATGGTGGTGGTATCATTGGAGGAGGTGTGGGCAAACCTCCTCTCTCCCATCGTCCCAAAGTGTTCATAACGTTATCCATAGCGGCACCAAGATTTTGGAGCATCGCTGCTTGTTGTAGGACGCGCTCCTCGAGTGATCCAGTCGGTGCCGTCGCTCCTGCTGACTCCATGGTAAGGTGTGTGATTCTGTCACGACTGTCTGTGAGATGCGGTAAACGAAGTCAGGCGCAGGACACAGAACTCGGATATGTACTTTTAATACGAAAAGGATCCAAAAGGACACAGAAAATAACTCCAAGCAGGGAGGAAATAACCCGCTCACAAAATAGACAACCTGTCACGATCGTTTACGAACGAGAAGGACCAAGGCGCAGCGTGATATGCATTCATATTTATTAACGACTAAACACACGACAAAACAACAAACGAAACGTGAAGTCCAAGGTAGCATACAAACAACATACCTTACACGGAACAAGATCCCACACCGACTAGTGCCAAACAGGCTGCCTAAGTATGGTCCCCAATCAGAGACAACGAGATACAGCTGCCTCTGATTGGGAACCACCCTGGCCAACTTAGATCTAAACGATCTAGCACATCAACATAGAAAATATAACACAGAAACTACACACCCTGGCTCAACATTTCAGAGTCCCCAGAGCCAGGGCGTGACACAACCGTGAAGGGGAAAACAATCACACACAAAGTACAGATGAGAGACAGGGGTAATTATAAGGGAAACAATTAACATAATGACGAACAGGTGTAAACAATACAGACAAAACTAAACAAACACCCATAACATCGAACGGCAGTAGCTAGTACTCCGGGGATGACGAACGCCGAAGCCTGCCTGAGCAAGGAGGAGGAGCAGCCTCGGCAGAATCCATGACATCGTTAGAACCTTCGTAGGAGCATCTTTAAATTTCCAAGCTGTTTTCCAAAACCATCATTTTTAAAGTTGCACTTGAAAATGATCGTATTCTAACGGCTGCCTTAGACCACTCATAGAACAGCTAGGTGCGTCATTAGACGTTTTTTTGCCCTCCTGCGTGACTTTATACACAGATGATCTCCGCTAAACATAGAATCACATTGTTTATCCTTCTCTCTGTGATCTCAATAACTTCAGAATGAAGTTGACTATATTTCTATATGATTGGCCTATTTCAATCATATCGAAATACAGTACCTTCGGAAAGTATTCAGACCCCTTGACCCATTTTGTTACATAACAGCCTTATTGTAAAATGGATTAAATAAAACAATTTCCTCAGCAATCTACACACAATAACCCATAATGACAAAGCAAAAACAGGTTTTAGACATTTTAGCACATTTATTACAAATAAGGAACAGAAATACCTTATTTACATAAGGATTCAGACGCTTTGCTATGAGACTCGAAATTGAGCTCAGGTGCATCCTGTTTCCATTGATCATCCTTGAGATGTTTCTACAACTTGATTGGAGTTCACCTGTGGTAAATTCAATTGATTGGACATGATTTGGAAAGGCACACACCTGTCTCTATAAGGTCCCCCAGTTGACAGTGCATGTCAGAGCAAAGACAGTGCAATGAGGTCGAAGAAATTGTCCGTAGAGCTCCGGGACAGGATTGTGTCGAGGTACAGATCTGGGGAAGGGCACCAAAACATTTCTGCAGCATTGAAGGTCCCCATCTCATTCTTAAATAGAAGAAGTTTGGAACCACCAAGACTCATCCTAGAGCTGGCCGCCCGGCCAAACTGAACAATTGGGGGAGAAAGGCCTTGGTTAGGGAGGTGACCAAGAACCCGATGGTCACTCTGATAGAGCTCCAGAGTTCCTTTGTGGAGATGGGAGAACCTTCCAGAAGGACAACCATTTCTTCAGCACTCTACCAATCAGGCCTTTATGGTAGAGTGGCCAGACGGAAGCCACTCCTCAGTAAAAGGCACATGACAGCCCACTTGGAGTTTGCCACAAGGCACCTAAAGGACTCCCAGACCATGAGAAACAAGATTCTCTGGACTAATGAAACCAAGATTGAGCTCTTTGGCCTGAATGCCAAGTGTCACGTCTGGAGGAAACCTGGCACCATCCCTACGGTGAAGCATGGTGGTGGCAGCATCATGCTGTGGCGATGTTTTTCAGTGGCAGGGACTGAGAGACTAGTCAGGATCAAGGGAAAGATGAACAGAACAAGGTACAGAGAGATCCTAGATGAAAAGCTGCTCCAGAGCGCTCAGGACCTCAGACTGGGGCGAAGGTTCACCTTCCAACAGAACAAGGACCCTAAGCACACAGCTTAGACAACGCAGGAGTGGCTTCGGTACAAGTCTCCGAATGTCCTTGAGTGGCCCAGCCAGAGCCCGGACTTGAACCCAAACAAACATCCTATCCAACCTGACTGAGCTTAGATGATCTGCAGAGAAGAATGGGAGAAACTCCCCAAATACAGGTCTGCAAAGCTTGTAGCGTCATACCCAAGAAGATTTGAGGCTGTAATCGCTGCCAAAGGCGCTTCAACAAAGTACTGAGTTAAGGGTCTGAATACTTATGTAAATGTCATATTTCAGTATTCAGTATACATTTGCAAAAATCTCTAAAAACCTGTTTTTGCTTTGTCATTATGGGGTTTGTGTGTAGATTGATGAGGAATTGTTTTATTTAATCAATTTTAGAATAAAGCTGTATCGTAACAAAATTAGGAAAAAGTCAAGGGGTCTGAATACTTTCCGAATGCACTGTACCTTGCTAGCTAACTTAGCTCATCAAAATGTATTTTATTTTCTATTTCTGCACGATGCCACTTTTAAAGCCATGAATCTCATATGGACCTCACTGTCACCACTAGTCATCTAGCTAGCCACGTAGCCAGCAGGGTTGCATCGGTTTCCATTGGACTAGACTAGAGCTTACTACCTAGGTAGATAATGCTGGCTAGCTAGCTAACTAGCTACCTAATGCTAGCATCACCAGCATGCTAATCATATCTAGCTAGCTAATGACGATACATCAGTCGTAGGCAGGTAAAATCAAGCAAAATGTATTGAATTGAATCATGTTTTGACATTGTAGTGGCTATTGCTGTTTTGTTTGTTTTTTGCTTAGTGACATTGTGAATATCATCTTTTGGGCATTTAACTCTGATTTAACTAGTTATGTATCTAATCCGGTTTTGGCATTGAGAAAATGAATGAAGTCCCAAATTCCGTGAGAATTTGTGCACTCAAAAATAAAAGATCCAGTCACAGATTAGGAGCCACTACCTTAACAAATTGTCTAAAACAGTTTATCTGTTGAAAACAGTTTCATTTTATCACATAGCTAACCAATTTAGCAAGCATGGAGTTTTCTTTTGACAGGTCATGCAAGCATGGAATGATCATTATGATGTTGTTATTTTTTATCTGCATGCTTCATGTGCAACCCGCACCCCTGCACATTTTTACTTGTGGATGGCGACTTTAGGTTTTCGGGAACACATTGAAAGTAACTTGACAATGTGTTGATCAGTCAGTGCAAATTTGGATTATAATGTCAAGAAGAGGAGGGAATGTTCTCAATTAATACATAAGGTAAGGGCTAGAATTTTCTCTGGATCTTCTAACAGCGACGTGTCTGTCTGGTATGTGCATGTATTATAAATTAGCAGTGTGGCAGTTTTCCCAAAGTTCTCAAAGTTGGGTGTATCTAACTGGCTATAATAGCAGCCAAGGAAATTCATTAGCTTATTTGTTTGTGCTTTGATTACACGCAAGTGTCCAGGTCAGCAGTTTACACAAATTACTGTCTTCAGCCACATTTGACTGACCACCTGGATTCGGTCCTGCAGCCTGCTGGTCCGAAATAGCATAACTGGTGTATTTTAACACCAACAAACCCATCTGTTTAAAAATGAATGTAGGATATGTCAATCTAGCAAACCAGGCAACTAAAAGTAACTTTCTAAACAATGTTTTGGTTCGTTTTGGTTTGTTTTCTATCTATGACCATATCATAGCTTAGAACGTCTTAGCTTTAGCTAATTATTACAGGAAATCACAACAAGATCATTATTTACAAGTTAATGGCGAGCTAATTACAGAAAATAGCTTACGGGTGAGTGTGATGAAATAGAAGCAGGGCATTCTACCTGGGATTTTTAGAACTAGGACACTGTCTTGTTGTCCTAACGTTATATCCTAATTTGACTTTAGTGCAGGTCATGTTAGCTAGCGAGCCATTCAGTGTGAGTGTGATGAAATAGAAGCAGGGCATTCTACCTGGGATTTTTAGAACTAGGACACTGTCTTGTTGTCCTAACGTTATATCCTAATTTGACTTTAGTGCAGGTCATGTTAGCTAACGAGCCATTCAGCTAACGTTAGCTAGCTAGCTAACAGTACACCTTAACTTGCAATAAAAACAACTTTCTGACAAAATTATAGCCATACTCTCTTCCCGTATACATGGTAGCTAGCTAGGAGAACAGAACACTCTTACCTGTATATGTGGATGAACACTTCTCCCTCTCGGTCACGGATGCCATGGTTGCCCTTATTTTGAAAATGTAATCCAGAGACAGGTGTTCTCTTTTCGACTCTCTCCGCATAATATCTCGTTAGCTATCATACTCTGCTTCCACCGGCATTCCACTGATTTTAAAACTCGGTCAACTTCTTTGTTGCAGTTCTTTATGATATCTTTCAAAAAAGCCGCATTAAATTTAAAAAATAAATAAAAATAAATTAGATAGGGTTACCTACACATACTGAGCTCCTCATGTTATTGACAGAAGCATGCTACAGGGCAGAAAAATCTGAACTCATCTCTTGGCATGTACTGCATGCCCATCCATTATCTCAGCCAATCAGGCTAGCAGGAAGGTTCCTGTCTTTTTCCGTGGCTAAACCAACTAAGCTCGTAATTTAACAATTTTATTTGTATTTACAGATGGCATACAAGTTTGTTATTAAAGCACATAAAAGTCCACATGTTCCAGAAGGCATTTCTGCCAAAAAACGTATTTTGATAACTTTCAAATGCCTCTCCTGTGAAGTAGTGACGTGCGATATACAACTAGTTTTCTGAAACGAGTCACATATGAAAAACCTTCCATAGCAAAATATACCTAGCTAGCTATCTACCATCCTTTTGCTTCTCATCCAACTGGTGTTATTTTCCGGATTGACTGACCTTCATGTCTTAAAGTAGTGATGGACTGTTGTTTCTCTTTGCTTATTTGAGCTGTTCTTGCCATAATATGGACTTGGTCTTTTACCAAATAGGGCTATATTCTGTATACCACCCCTACCTTGTCACAACACAACTGATTGGCTCAAACGCATTAAGAAGGACAGAAATCCCACGAATTAACTTTAAACAAGGCACACCTGTTAATTGGAATTAAAGCTGTCATCAAGGTAGAGGGTGGCTACTTTGAAGAATCTCAAATATAAAATATATTTTGATTTGTTTAACACTTTTTTGGTTACTACATGATTCCATATGTGTTATTTCATAGTTTTGATGTCTTCACTATTATTCTACAATGTAGAAAATAGTAAAAATAAAGAAAAACCCTTGAATGAGTAGGTGTGTCCAAACTTTTGACTGGTACTGTATATATATTACTAAATGGGAGTAGTACAGACCATAACTATTACCAAAAGTAGAACAGACAGTTTGGTGCCATTGAACTGATCCACCAGAACTAGATTTTCAGTTGACAACAGCTTCCATATTACATAGCTTGGACAGATACTTCCAGTCAATATTTAGTCAGTAGATATAGTATTCAATATCGTACTAACACTATATTTTACATTTTCGTCATTTAGCAGACGCTCTTATCCACAGCGACTTACAGTTAGTGAATGCATACATTATTATTATTTTAAAAAATTCTACCCCCTGTGGGAATTGAACCCACAACCCTGGCGTTACAAACGCCATGCTCTATCAACTGAGCTACATCCCTGCCGGCCATTCCCTCCCCTACCCTGAGCCAATTGCGCACCGCCCCATGGGTCTCCCGGTCGCGCCGGCTATGACAGAGCCTGGATTCGAACCAGGATCTCTAGTGGCACAGCTAGCACTGCGATGCAGTGCCTTAGACCACTGCGCCACTCGGGAGACACTGAGTGTACACAACATTAAGGACACCTGCTCTTTCCGTGACATAGACTGACCAGTGAATCCAGGTGAAAGCTATGATCTCTTATTGATGTCACCTGTTCAAGCCACTTAAATCAGTGTAGATGAACAGGAGGAGACAGGTTAAAGAAGGATTTTGAAGCTTTGAGATAATTGAGACATGGCTTGTGTATGTGTGCCATTCAGATGGTGAATGGGTAAGACAAAATATTTAAATGCCTTTGAAAAGGGGGGTTCTTAATGTTATGTAGCCCTATTAGAAAGGACATATTCTCTGGATTAAAATAGGGTCAAAACGTCAGCCCCTATTTCTTCTTGCACAAATGCTCCCCTGGGTTCCTAAACTAATTGTATTTTATAATGTTGGACTGTACAGCCTTACCTGTGGAGTTTGCGCCCATTGGATGGGGTGTTAGCCTACTCAGTGTTTCCCCTATTTCCCCAAAAAGATGTCATTCTCCAAGTTCTAAGACCAATGTTTTAATGAACCATTGAACTATTTATAAATGATACAATTAATAATATTTTGCTATTATGAGTAAGTATTACTTCAGTAAGGATTATTTTTCACTCACCTCGGGTATAGAAAGCCTTTCCTTTTGATAGTGTTTGAAAACGATGGTAATTCTCAATTATTCCAAAGACTGGCAGCACGAGACCATGTTTGATGTGAAGGCAAGCAATATTAATACATTTTGATAAGGGTATCTGAAAAATGTTGATGTAAAAAATTATAATTGTATGATATTGATATCTGTCTGGATCAAGTGCCATTCTGTGACTTTGGCTAATATGCTTTCTTTTTTTGCCATGGTATCGTTATGGTATCATTTTGCTATCGGGCATCGTGATGGTATCGAGTATTGTGATATTAAACCTAGTATCGGTATTGAAGTCTAAATTCTGGTATCATGACAATACTCCTATAATAATTACTGTAGTGTTTTTGCGGACTATAGCGTTTTTGCGGATATTACTGTAGTGTTTACTATAGTATTCTACAATATCATACACAATTCTATAGTAGGTACAGTACATGATTGAGGTATTACTACTGTGTGTAGTATAGTATTCTACAGTATACTACAGTTTACCACACAATTCTATCATAAGAACTGTATGTAAACTGTAGTATTTTTTCTTGTTTTTACATGTTGTTCTCTTGTTCTTGCAAAAATGTTTCAGATGGACTACATACAGTGGGGAGAACAAGTATTTGATACACTGCCGATTTTGCAGGTTTTCCTACTTACAAAGCATGTAGAGGTCTGTAATTTTTATGATAGGTACACTTGTATGATTTTTAAGTAATTAATTTGCATTTTATTGCATGACATAAGTATTTGATCACCTACCAACCAGTAAGAATTCTGGAATATACTGTATGTGGTCCTCTGTAGGTCAGCTGGTAGAGCACGGCGCTTCTAACGCCAAGGTAGTGGGTTCGATCCCCGGGACCACCCATACACAAAAAATGTATGCACGCATGACTGTAAGTCGCTCTGGATAAAAGTGTCTGCTAAATGGCTTATTATTATTAGAATACCTGGCCACTGTGACTGACCCAAAATTAAGGAAAGCTTTGACTATGTACAGACTCAGTGAGCATAGCCTTGCTATTGAAAGAGGCCGCCGTAGGCAGACCAGGCTCTCAAGAGAAGACAGGCTACAGTATGTGCACACTGCCCACAAAATGAGGTGGAAACTGAGCTGCACTTCCTAACCTCCTGCCAAATGTCTGACCATATTAGAGACACATATTTCCCTCAGATTACACAGACCCACAAAGAATTTGAAAACAAATCAAACTTTATAAACTCCCATATCTATTGGGTGAAATACCACAGTGTGCATCACAGCAGCAATATTTGTGACCTGTTGCCACAAGAAAAGGGCAACCAGTGAAGAACAAACACCATCGTAAATACAACCCATATTTATGTTGATTTATTTTCCCTTTTGTACTTTAACTATTTGCACATTGTTACAACACTGTACATGTAGAAAAGGCCCATGGAGTTGGTGGATTCGCCCTTTAATTCATGGCCACATTCGCAGCTGGGCCAGAGCGCTTTAATTAGGTCAGGTGAAAATGTCAGACAAATCTCAACTCATTAAAAGGAGGAAATCACCACCGCCTGACCTCGCTGCTTTTTCTCCCTCAGCTCCGTCTAATCCAGACATAAATCCACCGAATCTGTTATCTTTAATCTGAACTATCTATCAGTTATTGTTCATAGTTATTACCGCGGAGCGTGGCTTGGAGTGCACGCTTCAAACCTATTGTGTTACGGCAATGGACACTGATCATGGCCCTACAGATCATCACAGGCCAATTACACCATTGTTGATATATGGTTAAAATGTAACGAAATTACATGTACATACGAAGACAAACCTGGAAAGGATGAAATATGAAACGTAATTATTATTTGCTAAATTGATAAATCCTGATATCAAACTGATTGAGATTATAGATTGAATAATTCCCAACTGATCGATTTATTTGCATTCTCATTCTCATGATGAACGGTTATGATCCTAAATGACTCAATCATGCTTCATATTGAATTCCTATTGAACTGAATTGCTGAATTACCTCTATGTTAATGATGAGAATGATTGTTATGATTTGACTTTTGTGATTATGAATTTGATTTGATACATGTTATTCTGTTTCCTTTGTTATGCAGCACACACAAACTATCCAGTAAATATACCACTTTGTGGTAAAGGAATTCCTGCCTCAGTCTCCTCCATTCCTCTCAGTCACCTGACCTGTGACCACCTGTTCACCTTCACTATTGTCAGTCATCCTACCTGTCTGGCTACACACACAGATTCCAATAATCGTTCAGTATATAGCCATAATATGACATTTGAAATGTCTCTATTCCTTTGGAACTTTTGTGAGTGTAATGTTTACTGTTTATTTTTGATTATTTATTTCACTTTTGTTTATTATCTATTTCACTTGCTTTGGCAATGTAAACATATTTTTCCCATGCCAATAAAACCCTTTGAATTTAATTGAATTGAGAGAGAGAGACAGGAAGACAGAGATAGAGACATAGACAGACAGAACATTCTACCCCAAACCAGAGAAGGGAGATCAGGGGAATCAGTGGGGGTTTTGGATGTATGACAGGGGAGGTGTTGGCCCCCATGCTACGGTATCAGCCCCCCAGCTTCTAAAAACAATCCCCCCTCTGTGAGTCTGGGTGTGTGTGTATTTCACAAGCTTGGAAAAGGGATTTTGGGTCCCTTTAAATGCACACCACGGAGCACAGACAAAATAATCCCTGGTCATTCAACAGAATAAAAGCTTTGTGTGTGTGAAAGAGAGTGAGTGAGTCAGTGAGTGAGTGAATTAGAGAGAGGCAGGGTGGAGCGAGAAAAATATTGTGTACATTGACTTTGTGCATCCAAATCTCTCTGACTCACAATCTCTCCAATCTCTCTCTTTTGCCATGTCATTCTCTCTCGCTTCATCTCTCTGTCTTTTTTTTACCGTTTTCTCTTGAATTTGATCTCTCTCTTCCCCTCTCAGGACACATTAAACAACAACTCATTTGGTAAGAAGTACAGCTGGCAGGAGAAGGTCTCACGCTCATCCTCCCCCCTCAAAACAGGTGAGCTGTTCCACCACCACTTCATGTTACAGGAGACTGCTAGCTCATACCACCAGTTTAATCTTTTAGGGGGTTGCTGAGTTTGCTGATTTAGTAGATATAATTAGGCAACACAGCAGTAACTGCAGAATCAACCACTGCCACTAAAACGATATAAGTATTTCCTATTATCCATTCCAACATTGTCGAAAATCTGTCTGTGGATGAATTTCAGTGGCTCATTAGCGTCAGCCATATTGAACAGTCTGCTGTGGCTTAGCTAGCAGCCCAGAGCTACTACAGGTCTTAGAATGGCCTCTCTGAACTATATGTAAAACTAGCAGAGAGTGTGTTGAGTTACAGACTAGATGACCGATGCTGCACAACTATGAAGCTTCTAGTAGCCTAGCTGTCACTAAATGTGTTTGGAAGGAAAGGATAACAGAATCAAATAGAAAATGGTTGACTTTTTATTCTTGAAGCACATAAGGCTAGTACACATAAACCATTATTTTGAAGTTACATCTGTCTCTGTAATATATAACCGTATCTGCTTTAGGTCCACTAGTCCCAATTTGGTTTAGTGCTTTATATAGCTGTTTTCTTGATCAGATATCTCTTGAAAACCCCAATCATTAGTAATGGTTGTAATTATAACTTCATTTATGAAAAGCTTTTTATACATTTACATTTACATTTACATTTACGTCATTTAGCAGACGTTCTTATCCAGAGCGACTTACAAATTGGTGCATTCACCCTATAGCCAGTGGGATAATCACTTTACATATTTTTTTTATTTATTTTTTTAGGGGGGGGTGGTAGAAGGATTACTTTATCCTATCCCAGGTATTCCTTAAAGAGGTGGGGTTTCAAATGTCTCCGGAAGGTGGTGAGTGACTCCGCTGTCCTGGCGTCGTGAGGGAGCTTGTTCCACCATTGGGGTGCCAGAGCAGCGAACAGTTTTGACTGGGCTGAGCGGGAACTATGCTTCCACAGAGGAAGGGGAGCCAGCAGGCCAGAGGTGGATGAACGCAATGACCTTGTTTGGGTGTAGGGACTGATCAGAGCCTGAAGGTACGGAGGTGCCGTTCCCCTCACAGCTCCATAGGCAAGCACCATGGTCTTGTAATAGATGCAAGCTTCAACTGGAAGCCAGTGGAGTGTGCGGAGGAGCGGGGTGACGTGAGAGAACTTGGGAAGGTTGAACACCAGACGGGCTGCGCCATTCTGGATGAGTTGTAGGTGTTTAATGGCACAGGCAGGGAGCCCAGCCAACAGCGAGTTGCAGTAATCCAGACGGGAGATGACAAGTGCCTGGATTAGGACCTGTGCCGCTTCCTGTGTAAGGCAGGGTCGTACTCTCCGAATGTTGTAGAGCATGAACCTGCAGGATCGGGTCACCGCCTTGATGTTAGCGGAGAACGACAGGGTGTTGTCCAGGGTCACGCCAAGGCTCTTCGCACTCTGGGAGGAGGACACAACGGAGTTGTCAACCGTGATGGCGAGATCATGGAACGGGCAGTCCTTCCCCGGGAGGAAGAGCAGCTCCGTCTTGCCAAGGTTCAGCTTGAGGTGGTGATCCGTCATCCATACTGATATGTCTGCCAGACATGCAGAGATGCGATTTGCCACCTGGTTATCAGAAGGGGGAAAGGAGAAGATTAGTTGTGTATCATCAGCGTAGCAATGATAGGAGAGGCCATGTGAGGATATGACAGAGCCAAGTGACTTGGTGTATAGCGAGAATAGGAGAGGGCCTAGAACTGAGCCCTGGGGGACACCAGTGGTGAGAGCACGTGGTGCGGAGACAGCTTCTCGCCACGCCACTTGGTAGGTGCGACCGGTCAGGTAGGACGCAATCCAAGAGTGAGCCGCGCCGGAGATGCCCAGCTCAGAGAGGGTGGAGAGGAGGATCTGATGGTTCACAGCATCAAAGGCAGCAGACAGGTCTAGAAGGACAAGAGCAGAGGAGAGAGAGTTAGCTTTAGCAGTGCGGAGAGCCTCCGTGACACAGAGAAGAGCAGTCTCAGTTGAATGACCAGTCTTGAAACCTGACTGGTTTGGATCAAGAAGGTCATTCTGAGAGAGATAGCAAGAGAGTTGGCTAAAGACGGCACGCTCAATAGTTTTGGAAAGAAAAGAAAGAAGGGATACTGGTCTGTAGTTGTTGACATCAGAGGGATCGAGTGTTGGTTTTTTGAGAAGGGGTGCAACTCTCGCTCTCTTGAAGACGGAAGGGACATAGCCAGCGGTCAAGGATGAGTTGATCAGCGAGGTGAGGTAGGGGAGAAGGTCACCGGAGATGGTCTGGAGAAGAGAGGAGGGGATGGGGTCAAGCGGGCAGGTTGTTGGGCGGCCTGCAGTCACAAGTCGCAATATTTTATCTGGAGAAAGAGGGGAGAAAGAAGTAAAGCATAGGGTAGGGCAGTGTGAGCAGGACCAGCAGTGTCATTAGACTTAACAAACGAGGATCGGATGTCGTCAACCTTCTATACATTGCTCTCAAAGTGTGTATTAGTGTGTAGCAGTGATGGCATGGTGAATAGCTAGTGTCCCTACAAGGCTCTAATGTTTTTTTACAGTGAATTTGTGCTGGGCTTTTTGACAGTGGATTATGACATACTAGGTCAATCACATTATATTTGCTGCCCACTGAATATGATGAGTATTGTGGAATTAGCTTGTAATCCCAGTGTTACCTAACCAACTTGACGTTTCTGATATGTGTGTGTGTTTGTCTGTGCATGTTGCTGTTGATCTGTATGTGTTTGTTGTTGTCTGTGTGTACTGTATGTGAACTGCTGCATATGTTTCCATCTGGGTTTTTATCTATGTGCCCTTGTGTGTGTTTGTGTATTTTCTATGTGAATGTGTACATGTGTGCCTGTGTGGACATGTTTGCTTGTATGTCTGTCTGTGAGCCTGTGAGCCTGCATGACTGTATGCCTGTGTCTTGTATGTATGTCTGTGTGACTGTGTATGCCTGGGTCTGTGTCTGTCTCCCTACCCCAGGTGGGCTGACCTCTCCCCATGAGCACAGCTGTCTGAGCGATGAGGACAAGCTGCAGCAGGGAGGTGGGACGCAGACCAAGGACCGCGGCACATCCACTGATGCTCCCTGCAGACACAAACACACCTCTGGACACACCCACAGCTCCGCAGCAGGGACACGCTCCAAACTGCAGGAGAAGCCCACTGCATCCCCGCCTCCCCAAAACTACACACCCGCACCTCTGGGCCCCCCATGGAAGGGCGAGAGTGGGACACACAGAGAGAATATCCGCTATCACACAGACGTACGCCTAGAACCCACTGAGGAGATCTATCTGACTCCCGTGCACCGTTCCGAGCAGGACCGCCCATTCCTGTCCCAGCAGCCAGAGCACGGACGCATGTCAATCAGCTCTGACACCGAGGGCCCACCCCCTTACCAGCCTCTGACCGACCGGACCAACCCCTCCATATGTGAGGAGGACGAGGTGTATGTGCCCCCTCCCTCCTACGCCTCCTGTGTGGAGGCTCTCCTCACCCCCCCCTCTACCGCCCCCCCCAGGGAACCCCCAGCCTTAGCCCTGAACCTCAGCCTGAGGGAAGGAGGAGCAGGGGCGGTGGTGAGGGCAGGGGTAGGGGTGGAGTATGTAGATGCCCAGGACGAGACATTTGGGGGAGAGGGTGAGGCTGAGAATGAGAGGGTAAGGGATGTGGGAGGCAGGCAGTATTTGGGACGTGGCGGCTGTGGTGCCCCCCCGAGGACTTTGATGAGCTCGGAAGCGAGTGGTCTGTCTTACGACTCTGTGAAGTACACACTCGTTGTGGACGAGCACGCACAGCTCGAACTGGTGAGTCTGCAGCAGTGTTACCAATGTTACAGCGACGACAGCGACTCTGCGACCGTCTACGACAATTGTGTCTCGTCTCCGTACGAGTCGGCCATCGGGGAGGAGTATGAGGAGGAAGAGGAAGAAGAAGATAAAGAGGATGAGGAAGAGAGAGCGAGAGTGGAATGGGTGAGGAGAGAAGCAACCGCCTGTCTGTCAGAGGACTCCACCCCAGAGGCGAACCTACACTTCTCTAAGAAGTTCCTCAACATCTTCATGAACAGACGGTCACGATCGTCCAGTAGGTACCACCACTGAACCACAAGGACACCATCTTTTGTTCAGACACTGCAGTTTCTTACATTAGGCTTAAAGGGCAACTCCCTCACTTTTCATTATCTCCAGCACAATACGAGTGTCAACATATGTGTCAACATATGTGAAAATGGCGCATTTCTAAGTTTTGTAGGAACAAATATAAAGTTCATGTGTCACTGATCTACACACAATACCCCATAATGTCAAAGTGGAATTTTGTTTGTAGAAAATGTTGGAATTAATAAAAAAATTTAAGCTGACATGTCTTGAGTTAATAAGTATTCAACCCCTTTGTTATGGCAAGCCTAAATAAGTTCAGGAGTAAAACTGTGCTTACCAAATCGCATAATAAATTGCATTGACACATCCGTGTTCAATCATAGTGATTAACATTATTTTTTAATGACTACAGTGGCTTGCGAAAGTATTCACTCCCCTTGGCATTTTTCCTATTTTGTTGCCTTACAACCTGGAATTAAAATTGATTTTGTCGGTGTTTGTATCATTTGATTTACACAACAAAACTAGAAATAAGAAAAAAAAACTGAAATCTTGAGCATATATAACTATTCACCCCCCCCCCCGAAAGTCAATACTTTGTAGAGCCACCTTTTGAAGCAATTACAGCTGCAAGTCTCTTGGGGTATGCCTCTATAAGCTTGGCACATCTAGCCACTGGGATTTTTGCCCATTCTTCAAGGCAAAACTGCTCCAGCTCCTTCAAGTTGGATGGGTTCCGCTGGTGTACAGCAATCTTTATGTCATACCACAGATTCTCAATAGTCTGGGCTTTGACTAGGCCATTGCAGGACATTTACATGTTTCCCCTTAAACCACTCGAGTGTTGCTTTAGCAGTTTGCTTAGGTTCATTGTCCTGCTGGAAGGTGAACCTCCGTCCCAGTCTCAAATCTCTGGAAGACTGAAACAGGTTTCCCTCAAGAAATTCCCTGTATTTAGCGCCATCCATCATTCCTTCAATTCTGACCAGTTTCCCAGTCCCTGCCGATGAAAAACACCCCCACAGCATGATGCTGCCACCACCATGCTTCACTGTGGGGATGGTGTTCTCGGGGTGATGAGAAGTGTTGGGTTTGCGCCAGACATAGCGTTATCCTTGATGGCCAAAAAGCTCAATTTTTGTCTCATCTGACCAGAGTACCTTCTTCCATATGTTTGGGGAGTCTCCCACATGCCTTTTGGCGAACACCAAACGTGTTTGCTTATTTTTTTCTTTAAGCAATGGCTTTTTTCTGGCCACTCTTCCGTTAAGCTCAGCTCTGTGGAGTGTACGCCTTAAAGTGGTCCTATGGACAGATACTTCAATCTCCGCTGTGGAGCTTTGCAGCTCCGTCAGGGTTATCTTTAGTCTCTTTGTTGCCTTTCTGATTAATGCCCTCCTTGCCTGGTCCATGACTTTTGGTGGGCGGCCCTCTTTTGGCAGGTTTGTTGTGGTACCATATTCTTTCCATTTTTTATAATGGATTTGATGGTGCTTCGTGGGATGTTCAAAGTTTCTGATATTTATTTATAACCCAACCCTGATCTCTACTTCTCCACAACTTTGTCCCTGACCTGTTTGGAGAGCTCCTTGGTCATCATGGTGCCTCTTGCTTGGTGGTGCCCCTTGCTTAGTGGTGCTGCAGACTCTGGGGCCTTTCAGAACAGGTGTATATATACTGAGATCATGTGACAGATCATGTGACACTTAGATTATAATATGCCATTTAGCAGACGCTTTTATCCAAAGCGACTTACAGTCATGCGTGCATACAGTTTTGTGTATGGGTGGTCCCGGGGATCGAACCCACTACCCTGGCGTTACAAGCGCCGTGCTTTACCCGAACACAGGTGGACTTTATTTAACTAATTATGTGACTTCTGAAGGTAATTAGTTGCACCAGATCTTATTTAGGGGCTTCATAGCAAAGGGGGTGAACACATATGCACGCACCACTTTTACATTTATTTTTTCCAAATTTTTGAAACAAGTTATTTTTTTAATTTCACTTCACCAATTTTGACTTTTGTGTATGTCCATTATATTAAATCCAAAGAAAATCAATTTAAATTACAGGTTGTAATGCAACAAAATAGGAAAAATTCCAAGGGGGTTGAATACTTTTGCAAGGCACTGTATCTCATCTCTGTACGCCACACATATCATTATCTGTAAGGTCCCTCAATCGAGTAGTGAATTTAATAATAATAATAACAATAATAAATAATTTATTAATAATAATAATAATAATAATAATAATATAATTATAATTATTATTATAATTTCAAGCACAGATTCAACCACAAAGACCAGGGAGGTTTTTCAATGCCTCGCAAAGAAGGACATCGATTGTTAGATGTGTAAAAAAAGAAAAAACTGATGCTGAATATTCCTTTGAGCATGGTGAAGTTATTAATTTCACTTTGGATGGTGTATCAATACAGCCAGTCACTACAAAGATACAGGCGTCCTTCCTAACTCAGTTGTTGGACAGGACGGAAACTGCTCAGGGATTTCACCATGAGGCCAATGGTGATTTTAAAACAGTTACAGAGTTTAATGACTGTGACAGGAGAAACATTTTGTTCTGAATACAAAGCGTTATGTTTGGGGAAAATCCAACACAACACATCACTGAATACAACTCTTCATATTTTCCAGCATGGTGGTGGCTGCATCATGTTATGGGTATGCTTTTCATCGGCAAGGACTAGGGAATTTGTTAGAATAAAAAGAAACGGAATACAGCTATAAGCAGAGGAAAACCTGTTTCATTCTGCTTTCCAACAGACACTGGGAGACTAATTCACCTTTCAGCAGGACGATAACCTAAAACACAAAGCCAAATCTACACTGGTGTTGCTTACCAAGACGCCATTGAATGTACCATAGTGGCCTAGTTACAGTTTCGAATTAAATCGGCTTGAAACTCTATGGCAAAACTTGAAAATGGCTGTCTAGCAATGACCAACCATCAACTTGACAGAGCTTGAAGAATTTTTAATAGAATAATGGGCAAATATTGTACATTCCAGGTGTTTTGGTTAAGTGCTCTTAGAGACTTAACCAAAAAGATTCACAGCTGCAATCGCCGCAAAAGGTGCTTAAACAAAGTATTGACTCAGGGGTGTGAATACTTATGTATTCAAAATTTTTCTGCATTTAATTTTCAATACATTTGCAAAGATTTCTACAAATATTTTTCACTTTGTCATTATGGGGTATTATGAGTAGATGGGTGAGAAAAACATATATTTCATCCATGCAGCCCTTGGAAACAGCACTTCAGAATAAAAACGAATCCTCTTTTACTCCCAACTTCTCCAGCTGCAGAGTCGTTTTGCTTGTTCTCCTGCATCATAAATGGGGAGGAGAGGGAACAGAGTCACAGAGCCGTCTACAGGTGAGATACATCTTTATTATCATCATCACATCATCAGTCATCGTCATCACCTGCACTACTGCTAATTACATTTTGCAGGTATTTATACAAAGTGACTTATTAAACACATCCTTTCAGTATATAGCTGATGTGGGAATTGAACCCACAACTATATCCTAGCACTGATTAAGCAAATACCTCTAACCCGTCATACTTACTCATAGCACTTAGGTAATCCTAACCACTAAATTAATTTACCTTTTATACTTTAGCATTGCTTTGTAGCATGTAGTAATGTGACTTGTAAGTTATCCTCCATGACATATAGATTTGACAGGCCAAATGGGTCTCTTGGAATCATTAGAGCAGAAAAACCTATGTATAGTTGCGTCGTTCCACAAATAGAGTACATTTTGTGTCCCTTTGATATTTTAAGTAGAAATTGTGCACAAATATTGCATTTTAAAAGACTATTACAGTATATTAAATTAAGTTCTCTTTAATATAGACCACATGGACAAGTCAGTAAATCAATTTTTTCATATGAATAAAGACTTGCTAAAGTGCCAAAAATCTGCATTTAGACATGCCACTTGTCATGTTTTTCTGACTTCTAGGAAGATTTTAACCCACTTAACCAAAACATTTCTCCAAGTTTTCACCATCATTGTAAAGCCATAGTTATGTTCTTGCTTTGACAAAGTCATTTCCGAAGATTATTGATTTCATGTGATTTGTGATTAATATATGTCTGTCCCTCATGTTAAGGTCAACCCCTGTTACGTGAACTGAATTATCGTTTTAATATGGTGAAACTACTACTTTTTAAAGGGACACTACGAGATTTGGGGATTTAATTTATTTACCTAGAAAGATTAACTCATCAATACCATTTTTATGTCTCGGTATGCAGTTTGAAGGTAATTGACATTAGCTTATCGTTAGCATAGCACAATAGCTGGAAGTCTCCAGGTACAGTAGCCAGCACCTCTCAAAAGCAGGGAAATATACCTTCTAACTATTCCAAAGCTGGTTGGTTGGTCATTTATAGTCCTACATAGTAATTTATATTTTATAAATTCTCACAGGACACTCACAAACTATATTGGACATGCGATGGTACTACCAGCTATCTAGCTCAGAACTGAAGCGCTGTCCCGTTGTCGCAGTTGGCTGGCTGTGTTGACTTGAGAGGTTGCACATATCCTTTTCTTTCACCTACGGCAGATGAATGAAATGCGTATTTCAGATAAAATAGTTCCAAAAATAACTGCATTTAAAACAACTAGAATTGAAATATTATAGTTTTATATATACTTTGGAGTAGCTAGAAGGTATTTTTTCATGCTTTTGAGAGGAGCTGGCTACCTGGAGACCTCCAGCAATTGTGCTAAGCTAACGATGATCTAATGTAAATTATCTTTAAACTCAGCATTGGGCCAGTAACCGAAAGGTTGCTGGATTGAATCACCAAGCCGGCAAGGTGGGAAAATCTGGAGTCCTAAAAACAATTAAATAAGTGTATATTATTTGGCAAGTCACAGATTGGCTATCAGAAAAATTCAACCCCCCCCAGACCTCCTGAAAGCTAAAAAAAGCAATAACATTTTCAATATATATATAGAGTGTTTGACTGATTTGGACATTGATTGTGCCAAACTAACGGGCTGATCAATACACATCGTTTGGTGTATTGTTGGTCTGTGTTCAACAGAGGGGGCCAACGCCACAGTGAAATTCATGGAAGTACTACCACAGAAATGTTTCAATTTGGTGAT
Organism: Coregonus clupeaformis; assembly: GCF_020615455.1. Lineage (NCBI taxonomy): Eukaryota > Metazoa > Chordata > Actinopteri > Salmoniformes > Salmonidae > Coregonus > Coregonus clupeaformis. The sequence goes on along the minus strand of NC_059204.1, from coordinate 685,942 downwards.
CCTTTTACAATTACTCGTAACTTTATCATACATTTGAACAGTATAAGGCAAGTGATCCTTCATGTACTGTCACACACCCTCTGTTTACAAAACAATAGATTAAAACACGCTTATATTTTGGGTTCTGATGGGCTATGACAGTTGAACTAAGCTCATGACGCAAGTTATATTCTTCAAGAATCAATGGGTATACACCTGTATAATTAATTAAAAGTCAAAAAATGTATGTAGCAACTGCAGATTGCCCCTTTAAGGAACACAAATATTAAACACTTTGATCCTCATAACCAAATGATTCAAGCACATGACATTGTAAGTACAGGAATATTTCTTAGCTATGGTGTTTGACCACTATAAGCAGTTCAGTAGTATATATCTGTGTATCTTATAAGCTGAGTGCACTGTATCTGTTACCAGCCAAAGTACACAGGTGTAGACTTGAATGTTACACACTTAAAAAATTGGCTCTCTAAGCATGAACAGGTTCTAAAATCTGTTGTTCTGTCTGGCTGTTTGTCCCTGTTTCTGTGACAACTACAGGTTTGTCCCTCGCCATGAAGATGAGCTGGAGTTGGAGGTGGATGACCCTCTACTAGTGGAGGTACAAGCAGAGGATTACTGGTATGAAGGTTACAACATGCGTACAGGTACCTACGGCATCTTCCCTGCTTACTACGCCATAGAGGTCGCCAAGGAGCCAGAGAGCTTCAAAGGTACAGTGCTTTGATCCCTGCTTATTTACACAGTGCTAAAATGCTAAATGAGTATTTGCACCACTTTAAAAGGGCAATCTGTAGTTCAAACAATAACAAAGCCAACACCCGCCACTGTTTTCGTAAACAGCTGAGGGATGGGACTGGAGAAATGTAATCACTCATCAGAGCTATGGATGCAAGGACTGACCATTCATGATATCAACATTATAGTTTTTACCATGTTTTGAGGCTATGTAATTGGCTATGTAATTGTTTACAATTAAATTGTTTACACACAGTGGATCAAGACAAGCTGATAGTTTTGAACTAAGCTCATGAGAAATGTAGAAGTTATATTCTTCAAGAATAATAATAATAATAATGGTCCTCTGTAGCTCAGCTGGTAGAGCACGGTGCTTGTAACGCCAAGGAAGTGGGTTCGATCCCCGGGACCACCCATACACAAAAATGTATGCATGCATGACTGTAAGTCGCTTTGGATAAAAGCGTCTGCTAAATGGCATATTATTATTATTATATTCTTCAAGAATCAATTGGTCTACAGTATATCATTAATTTAAAAGTCTAAAAATTGATGTAACAACTGCAGATTGCCTCTTTAAGGAACACAAATATTAAATAGTTTGATCCTCATAACCAAATGATTCAAGCACATGACATTGTAAGTAAAGTAAAATGTATTTGCCATGGTGTGTAACCAATCACAGATTGCCCCTTTAAAGAACACTATTGTGTTGACAGCTCTATAGGTGAATATATTGATGCACATTACAGTACTAATGGCATTGATCCAACCATGTGTAGAGCACTTTAACCCTTCCCTTCTGTTCCGGGGCAATTTGAAAAGAGTTCGAAATCACTAAAATACTATTTTACGTAATTTTTCAACCATGACCCTTCATCTGCTTTCCTAAGGATGGGTCTCAAACTTGCAAAACACATAATTAAACAAAAAATATACAGTGGGGAAAAAAAGTATTTAGTCAGCCACCAATTGTGCAAGTTATCCCACTTAAAAAGATGAGAGAGCCCTGTAATTTTCATCATAGGTACAAGTCAACTAGGACAGACAAAATGAGGAAAAGAAATCCAGAAAATCACATTGTAGGATTTTTTATGAATTTATTTGCAAATTATGGTGAAAAATAAGTATTTGGTCAATAACAAAAGTTTCTCAATAGTTTGTTATATACCCTTTGTTGGCAATGACACAGGTCAAATGTTTTCTGTAAGTCTTCACAAGGTTGTCACACACTGTTGCTGGTATTTTGGCCCATTCCTCCATGCAGATCTCCTCTAGAGCAGTGCTGTTTTGGGGGCTGTCGCTGGGCAACACAGACTTTCAACTCCCTCCAAAGATTTTCTATGGGGTTGAGATCTGGAGACTGGCTAGGCCACTCCAGGACCTTGAAATGCTTCGTACGAAGCCACTCCTTCGTTGCCCGGGCGGTGTGTTTGGGATCATTGTCATGCTGAAAGAACCAGCCACGTTTCATCTTCAATGCCCTTGCTGACGGAAGGAGGTTTTCACTCAAAATCTCACGATACATGGCCCCATTCATTCTTTCCTTTAAACGGATCAGTCGTCCTGGTCCCATTGCAGAAAAACAGCCCCAAAGCATGATGTTTCCACTCCCATGCTTCACAGTAGGTATGGTGTTCTTTGGATGCAACTCAGCATTCTTTGTCCTCCAAACACGACGAGTTGAGTTTTTACCAAAAAGTTATATTTTGGTTTCATATGACATTCTCCCAATCCTCTTCTGGATCATCCAAATGCACTCTAGCAAACTTCAGACGGGCCTGGACATGTACTGGCTTAAGCAGGGGGACACGTCTTGCACTGCAGGATTTGAGGTCCTGGCGGCGTAGTGTGTTACTGATGGTAGGCTTTGTTACTTTGGTCCCAGCTCTCTGCAGGTCATTCACTAGGTCCCCCCGTGTGGTTCTGTGATTTTTGCTCACCGTTCTTGTGATCATTTTGACCCCACGGGGTGAGATCTTGCGTGGAGCCCCAGATCGAGGGAGATTATCAGTGGTCTTGTATGTCTTCCATTTCCTAATAATTGCTCCCACAGTTGATTTCTTCAAACCAAGCTGCTTACCTATTGCAGATTCAGTCTTCCCAGCCTGGTGCAGGTCTACAATTTTGTTTCTGGTGTCCTTTGACAGCTCTTTGGTCTTCGCCATAGTGGAGTTTGGAGTGTGACTGTTTGAGGTTGTGAACAGGTGTCTTTTATACTGATAACAAGTTCAAATAGGTGCCATTTAATACAGGTAACAAGTGGAGGACAGAGGAGCCTCTTAAAGAAGAAGTTACAGGTCTGTGAGAGCCAGAAATCTTGCTTGTTTGTAGGTGACCAAATACTTATTTTCCACCATAATTTGCAAATAAATTCATTAAAAATCCTACAATGTGATTTTCTGGAAAAAAAATTCTCAATTTGTCTGTCATAGTTGACGTGTACCTATGATGAAAATTACAGGCCTATCTCATATTTTTAAGTGGGAGAACTTGCACAATTGGTGGCTGACTAAATACTTTTTTTCCCCACTGTATATAATAATAATAATAATAATAATAAAAAAATAGTGACATGATGTTCTGGGTAAATTTTACCCGCAATTTGACCTTGAACTTGGTCTATATAACTTTATATATAGAAACAAACTGCTTACTGCACAGGAATGGTGCAAGCATGATAATCACATAGACATAAGTATGATTCCCCTATGTTGCTGAGCAACACTGATCTGAAGTCAATTTAACCAGCAATTTGGCCTTGACCTATATAACTTTTGAACGGTGTGACCTAGAAACAATCTGCTTTCTGCACAGGAATGGTGCAAACATGATGATCACAAATGATGTCCCTATGATGCTCAGAGGCTAAGCAACACTGATCTGAAGTAAATTTGACCTTGACGCTAGAGACAAATGGAATTCTGTGCAGTAAAGATCCATCCATGATGATCATTTACATTTTAGCAGACACTTTTATCCAGAGCTACTTACAGTTAGTGAGTGCATACATCTTTTTTTTCATACTGACCCCCTGTGGGAATCAAACCCACAATCTGGCGTTGCAAACGCCATGCTCTACCAACTGAGCTACACGGGGCCTGAGCTATACGGGGATCACAAGGATATAGGTATGCTTTCACTGTAATGTTCAGAGGCCGAGGGACAGTGATCTGAAGTTAGGCAAAACATTTGCTATAAAGGTCTTAAATGTCATAAAATAATTTGATTGATTTACGACTTTGGTACAGTAATCAAACATTTGGCTCTAACTTTTGAACAATTGCGTCGGTTTTGGGAGTTTAAGATCCTATATTTGTGATCTTCATGTACTTATTGTACTTACTGTACTGGTCAAATTGACCCGGAACATAAACGGTGTTGGCCCAATCGAACATAAGAGAAGGGCTAAAAGTACTGAGTCAGCCTTGTCCAGCACTTACCCATTATTATGTATGCAGTGCTTAAATGTTGACCCATCTTCATTCAGAGCACTTTAAAGGTCCATTATGTAGCTTTGTGGAAGAACCAACAGATTTCCTATAGAAATGGGAGTTGATATGTCATTCTCATTGAAAGCAAGTCTGACAAGCAGTAGATCTGTTCTATGTACAATATTTCTATGCTCCCCTCCATAAGTTTCATTTTTGTGTCTTTTTACTTTCAGTTCTGTACACCAGCTTCAAACAGCTGAAAATACATTATTTTTGCTGTTCTCACTAAGGGCATGCTCCAATGAGCGCTTCTTTAGCTAGATAGCCAGCTAAACCTTTCTTAACACTAATCCTTCAAGAACCAGGCTGGAGATATAATTTGAAGATTTAATTTATATATAATAATATAATATGCCATTTAGCAGACGCTTTTATCCAAAGCGACTTACAGTCATGCGTACATACATTTTTGTGTATGGGTGGTCCCGGGGATCGAACGCACTACCTTGGCGTTACAAGCGCCATGCTCTACCAGCTGAGCTACAGAGGACAATTTCAGAAGTCTAAAACTGTACGCACAAAACTATAAGCACAGCATGCCAAAAGGTAAGTATGAAATTCTCACATATATAGATAGATACATGTAGAATTGGCTGTATCAAAGCTAAACATGAACATATAACATGTTGGGACAACAGCAGGAGAGAATAATGATTTACAGGTCTCACAAGGTAGGTATAGGCTACAATAGTCCTTTGTAGATAGGGCATTTTACAGGGAGGTGAACATCCAGGATGAACCAAAATAGACCAAACAGGTAGGACACAGGTGAGTATACTAACACAAATGCAAATTTGCATACACACACATCCATGCTGATTAGTTAGCATGACGATTAAAGAGAGAAACATGAATAGCAATGAGGCTAGCTAACCGCCAAGCTAAACACCATACATTTCAATGGGATCGGTTAAAACCATTTTAGCTAGCGACCTTTTTAACATCATAAAAAGTAATAAATGGTGAAATAATGAATAGTACATGCACACACATTAACAATAAATATGAATACTTACAGATGATGTCAAATTATTAGTTACAGGATGGAATGTTGCTTACCTCGAGGATAGTTAAGTGGTTACTAGTTACTAAGCTGCAATATACGAAAACAGGTGAGGGTAAATCTTTATGCGGTCCAGGACAGTTATTGATGGTACAATGATTCTCTACATGATATATTGATTTTGTCATTAGAAACCAGGAAATGGCAGAGCTATTACTACATATTGTGCCCTTAAATGTACTGTAGCATCCATAGTTTATATTTTTTCTCTATCTCTCTCTCTCTCCCACAGTGAAGAGCAGTGAATGGGTAGACAGATACCGCATGAAATTTCTGGGCTCGGTCCAAGTGCCCTACCACAAAGGCAACGATGTTCTGTGTGCAGCTATGCAGAAGGTATGGGATGTGCTGTGTGTGTGCTTGTGAAAGAGAGAGTGAGAGGATAGAAAGAGTGTGAGAGAGATGTCAACTGGCACGTTACCAATGGAAACCATAAACTTTAACTGAGAGAGAGGGGGAGGAAGAGACAGACGGATGAAGAGACAGATGAAGTGAGTAGGAACATGGGAAATAATGGGGGAGAAAGAGTGAGGTAAACAGTATAGTTTATTCTCTATGAAAATAGTATTGAAATAGTATGGTATTACACCAGGGTTGGGGTCGGAATTCAGAATTTAATTCAATTCAACGCATTAATTGAAATTTGAATTTGAATTGGACACATCCCACAGAAAGCAAAATTGTAATTTAATTTTAATTAAAGGAAGTAAATTAATTCAAAGCAATTCAACTAAGACATGAAAGTGCCATTCCTTTGATTCAACCACACTGTATCTTATACATAGTATTGGTTACCATACATGATTTCAAAACAATTATATTTGTGTCATGATGTGTAGAATAAATAAGCCATTTGAATTCAATTCCAAGTCTGTTTCCTGTGGGGTGTGGACAAATTTAAGAAAATAATTGGAATTAAAGAGCAATTCGCAATTCAATTCAGAATTGACCCCAACCCTGTATTACACAAACAAACATTGACAGGAGAAGAATCTGAGATTTCAAATTAGAAAGGTTAAGACAGGAAATCATTAAAACATGATAGAAAAGAAAAGAGGACAGAGGCAGGTTGAGAAGAGCTTTTAGCCATTGCTCATAGCTACATTACATGACCAAAAGTATGTGTACACCTGCCCGTCGAACATCTCATTCCAAAATCATGGGCATTAATATGGAGTTGGTCCCCCCTCTTCGGGAAGGCTTTCCACGAGATGTTGGAAAATTGCTGAGGGGACTTTCTTCCATTCAGCCACAAGAGCATTATTTATTTTTATTTATTTAACTAGGCATTAGTGAGGTCGGGCAGTGATGTTGGGCGATTAGGCCTGGCTTGCAGTCGGCATTCCAATTCATCCCAAAGGTGTTAGATGGGGTTGAGGTCAGGTCTCTGTGAAGGCCAGTCAAGTTCTTCCACACCGTTCTCGACAAACCATTTCTGTATGGACCTTGCTTTGGGCACGGGGGCATTGTCATGCTGAAACAGGAAAGGGCCTTCTCCAAACTGTTGCCACAAAGTTGGAAGCACAGAATCATCTAGAATGTCATCGTATGCTGTAGCGTTACGATTTCCCTTCACTGGAACTAAGGGGCCTAGTCTGAACCATGAAAAACAGCCCCAGATCACTATTTCTCCTCCACCAAACTTTACAGTTGGCCCTATGCATTGGGGCAGGTAGCATTCTCCAGGCATTTGAAATTTGACGAACTGACTTGTTGGAAAGGTGGTATCCTGTGACGGTGCCACCTTGAAAGTCTCTGAGCTCTTCAGTAAGGCCATTCTACTGCCAATGTTTGTCTATGGAGATTACATGGTTGTGTGCTCGGTCAGCAATGGGTGTGGCTCAAATAGCTGAATCCACTAATTTGAAGATGTGTCCACATACTTTTGTATATATAGTGTATATTTCTAGCTGAGATGCCACTAGAATTTTAAGACCAATAACCCACCTCTTTCCAATGTTCATGTTTTAAATTCCAATTAGTAGAATAAGGATGCACAAGTTTTGTCTTGTTTTTTTGTTGTTGTTTTTTTACATATCAATTCAATATCTAAACCAGCCCTGATGTTTCAGCTGCTGCTTTTCTCAAGGGATGCTGATGCTGTTTTGATTGCCACCAGATTGCCACCAATAGAAGGATGACAGTGCAGTATAACCCACCATCGTCTTGTATCCTTGAGATCAACGTGAAAGGTGTGAAGCTCCTAGTCCAGGATGACTACTATGCCTCTGACAGAGTAAGACTTTCACACTCAAATGCACACACATTGTACACATACACGCGCAAGCACGCACACACACACACACACACACACACACACACACAAAAACTCAGATTTATGCATACACACGTACACACTCTACACATGCATTTGCATCACACACACACACACTTCTTAAGGCACACCTTCAACGCATATTAGAAAGACAGAAGTTTAGTTTGGACCAAAGTATGACTACAAGACTTCGCGTCTGACTTGCAAGACTAGATACATAGAGGCTTTTTATCCAAACCTTTGACCAGCAAGATCACACTGAGGGACGTATTCCCAGTAAAGCCTCCCGAGTGGCGCAGTGGTCTAAGGCACTGCATCGCAGTGCTAGCTGTGCCACTAGAGATCCTGGTTCAATTCCAGGCTCTGTCGTTGCCGGCTGCGACCGGGAGACCCATGGGGCGGCGCACAATTGGCCCAGCGTCGTCCAGGGTAGGGGAGGGGATGTAGCTCAGTTGGTAGAGCATGGCGTTTGCAACACCAGAGTTGTGGGTTTGATTCCCACGGGGGGCCAGTATGAAAAATAATGTATGCACTCACTAACTGTAAGTCGCTCTGGATGTAAAGAAGGTTGATAACACCCCAGTGTGGGCACTACAGGGTATTGCAGACCACACATAATAATCCAGATGTACTGTATAGAGGCAAGTGAGAATTTTATCTGGCAACAGCGGTGCCCACCTAAACTGAAGTCAAGCTATATAACCATCAGTGGGTTCTTTGTTGACATTAAGGCTACGATTTGTTTTAATATCTAATCTAATTGGTCAATCATAAGGTTCACTAGCTATTGCTCCTACAGAATATGTGTTGTAAGCAGACAGCAAACTCCATGAGAAATGCAGTTGTTGACATGGAGGGTGGATACTTTTTACCCTCAACACCTGTTTTTCAGAGCCATATAATTTGTTCAATGAGGTTTGTACCAAAGAACTATGATGTATTCATATGACAGCACATGGAACCAGATACTGTATCTAGAGCATTATGGGTGATGTAGTCATTCTAGTTTCCAAATTAAATTGGCCTACAATTACATCAGTGCAAAACAAAACCCAACGAAATGCAGTGGAATTTAAAGTAGCCTACCCCATTTTCCCAGACGATGCAATTATTTTGAGCCAAAAATGAAGAAAGTCAGTCCAAAATTTAAGGACGCAAATCCGCCACTAGTTTGTGGCTTACGGTATTATACAGTTTTTCCCAATTGCTAAAACACAATTTTGCAAACTAGGCTGGTTTTATCAAAATACTTAACACAATTCACAAAACCACACACCCAAACTGCAAAATACCTAATATATCCTGCAAAATGAAGCACTGCAACCAAAACTACATATAGCATTATCAAAATCAAACGTTTGCACGAAATGGCACACACTTCATTCATATTACCAGATTTTTGTCTAACCAACTACACACTGGTGGGCATAATGAAAAGCACTCTCATCTTTAGTATGCTTTGCCATAATAATAAAATAGTTCAAATTGTAGAAAATTTGTCAGATTGTTCACATGCACAGAAATATTTGCAGATACACACACATGCTGTTGAAACATTTTATTTTTTATTTTTCACCAAACAAGTCAGTGCAACATATGCACAGCAGATATATTTACATTGAACTGAACAAAAATATGCTCACAAAAAACAGTAAACTGAAAAAGAAAGTTGCAGAAAAAGTGTGCAGAACAAATATATAGAAACAAAAAAGAGGCAAGAAAAATAATTAGGCAGCATCTTGCCGCACAGCTGGGTCTGGCCACAACGCTTCATCCACATCACAGGCAATATCTTCCCTTGCCAGACATCGAGGGAAGAAGAGCTTTGAGTGCCTTATCCGTCCCTGAATCGCACCCACATCAATCTCATCACATGCCTCTTCCATAGCCTGCATAAGAGGCTGCCAGTCTGATACCTTCCACCGCCATGCCGAAAATAACTATTCTATGGGGTTCAGAAATGGTGAGTATGGTGGGAGGTATTGCACGAGAAATGGTGGGTGGTCAGCAAACCAGTTTTGGACTGGGGCTGCACGATGAAAGCTCACGTTGTCCCATACTACAACGTACTGGGTTCTTTGATGGTCTGCATCATTCATACGCTCTGGTGGTATGAGAATGTTGTGGAGTCTGTCCAGAAATGTGAGAATATGGGCTGTGTTGTATGGTCCAAGGTTGGCATGACGGTGGAGGACACCATGTGTATTGGAGATGGCAGCGCACATTGTGATGTTCCCACCACGTTGGCCAGGAACATCTATAATGGCTCTGTGGCCAATGACGTTTCTCCCCTTCCCCCTGGTCTTTGCTAGGTTGAACCCAGCCTCATCTATAAAGATGAACTCATGTGGGATTGCGTGAGCATCCATTTCCAGTACTCCCTGAAAACAAAGAACAAAAGCAGTCAATATGGTGTTATCCAGTACACTGGGAAACAATGTTGCGTGTAGTCTACTGCAGTAAATATTGTACTTACATCCACATATGCTCGTCTGACCTCTTTGTTTCTTTGAGAGTTTCTCTCAAACGGCACCTTATAAAGTTTTTTCATTCTGATTTGGTTTCGTTTGAGAATGCGAGCCAATGTGGACAGACTGACTCGTTGAATGTTGTTGAATATGGTGTTGTCTTGGATGATGTGGCTTTGAATTTCTCGTAATCTGATTTCATTATTTTCCAAAACCAAGTTTACAATGGCAGCTTCCTGTACCCAGGTGAACATTTGGCCCCTTCCTCCACCATGGTTGCGTCTCTCAGTCCTTTAGAAAAACAAAAAAACTAAAATATAGGGCTTGGACAATGCAGCCTAAAGATATTTCCCCCAGAGTAGAGTAAATTGTACAGGAAACTTGTGCAGTTAGTGTATGACATCAGCCATTAATGAAGTAAACAGGTGTCACCCAACTGATACACTATGACATGGGGTGTACTACATAGTGTGAAATACATTTTGGTTACATACCTGTACTCCAGTCTAAATGTCCGGATGACACAGGCGACAGTAAAACGGCTCAAGTTGGGCTGCACTCTCTGTCCAGCCTCTCGCATTGTCAGCCCATGGTTGATGACATGATCAACTAAGGTTGCTCTGATTTCATTAAAAAGTTGTCTTCTTTGGCCATGAACTCCTCTACCAGCTCTACTCCTACCTCTCACTCTTACTCCCCCTCTCCCTCCCCCTCTCATTCTCCCCCTCCCTCTTCCTCTTCCTCTCTCTGCAACATTTTCCATTGTTGTTGTAAAACAAAAGGTGCTCACCTGTGGTCTTTTCATAGTGCTTACTTCCTGATTGAAGTGGTAACAATTAACCATTGAGGTGTTTGGCCAGGTGGCACATGTATTGGCCAATTTGAATGGCAGTGTTTTGAAATGGCAAACATGTGACTTTAAGTGGACCTCTGTAGCTCAGTAGAGCACGGCGCTTGTAACGCCAAGGTAGTGGGTTCGATCCCCGGGACCACCCATACACACAAAAAAATAATGTATGCACGCATGACTGTAAGTCGCTTTGGATAAAAGCGTCTGCTAAATGGCATATTATTATTATTATTATATTATTATGTCAGATTGTTGTGTCTTATGCAGAGAACCGTGTGCAGTGCATCCTCTGTAGCTCAATTGGTAGAGCATGGCGCTTGTAACGCCAGGGTAGTGGGTTCGATCCCCGGGACCACCCATACGTAAAAATGTATGCGCACATGACTGTAAGTCGCTTTGGATAAAAGCGTCTGCTAAATGGCATATTATTATTAAAAGTGCCATTTTGAATTGCAAAATGTGTTTTGGAGGTTTTGCTCTCTGTGTGTCAGTTTAAATAATTGTGCTGTGCATGTCATTTTAGTGTGTTAGCAATTGGAAAAAACTGTAATATAGATGTGTGTGTGTGTGTGTGTGTCTGTCTGCCATCACAGAGTAACCAGTGCAGCCACTTCTTCCAGTTGAAGAATGTTTCCTTCTGTGGCTATCACCCTAAGAACAGCAAGTAAGTACCTGGATCTGGATGACATTTTGTCAGTCATGCTCACTGTATTCAAGTAACAATTAGCTTTTTAGGAGAGTCATAGCGCAGGCAGTGGAGGAAATGGAGAAAGAGAATCACTCTGGGAACCTTCCATTGTAAAATCTGCATTTATTTTACTCCTGGAACCTGGTTCCCTCTGGGGTTTCGCTCCTCTGACCCCTGTATTTCTTTTTTTTAAACCTATGTGTGGGTTGTATGGTTTCCCCTTAGGTACTTTGGCTTCATCACAAAACACCCAGCTGACCAGAGATTTGCCTGTCATGTGTTTGTGTCTGAAGATTCTACTAAACCCCTGGCAGAGTCTGTTGGGTGAGGAATGAGGACTTTGTTTCTGTGTTAAAAAATATATATATCCTGTCACTCTTTTGCTCTTTGTCCCTCTCTTTTATATTGTCAGAGGATTCAAGAGGTTCTTAGCCATAGTGGGCCAATTACAACCAACATTGAGCACTGTCTCAACACGAGGTGATCTCTCATTAAACCACCAATATGCGCTAAGATCACCCACACAGCTGATCTCAATTGCAACCAGTATTGGCCATTATATTATCGCTCCCTAAAGCTGATGTCAGTGTTTAAAGGGCGACTGTGCTTCGTGATTTGGCCTCGTTTTTCATCTATGTCCATTAAGAAATGCTGAAGGCATACAAGAGTGATCTTGGGGGTGTGGTTTGATGTGGGTGTTTCTTCGGTGTGTCTTTGTCATTCAATCACAACAAACAAGTGCAGTAATGAGTACAGCGAGGTAAGCTAAGCTATCTTTGCTATGGAGAGAACGATGTTTTGAAGTTGAGGACTGTTTTGCATACGCATAAATTAGTTTGCAGATGTTATCGTGGGTGTAGCGAAATGCTTATGTTGCAAGCTCCAACAGTGCAGTAATACCTCACAATACAAAACAATACAAGCAAATCCAAAATAGAAAAATAAAATAATTAAGAAATATAGATATAATATATATAAGCAATGTCAGAGTCCGGAATATAATTATGTATGTACACAGTGCATTTGGAAAGTATTCAAACCCCTTGACCTTTTCCACATTTTGTTACTTTACAGCAGGGGTGTCAAACTCATTTTAGCTCAGGGGCCACATGGAGGAAAATCTATTCCCAAGTGGGCCGGACCGGAAAAATCATGGTATATATAACTTAAAAACAACAACTTCAGATTGTTTTCTTTGTTTTAATACGATCAACATACAACATAAAGCTGGAGCCTGAGGACAGTGTGTCCAAAATAGTACAAGCACAACATCACTATTAATCATAAAACACGTCAAGTTTATTTGAAAATTCTAAAGAAAAAGAACACACAAACACACAATGCCTCAGTGATTAACAGAACTGTTTCACAGATCATAGAACTATATCAGGGTGTCATTTCTCAGGCAGAAATGTAGATAAAAATAATGAAATCCTGTTCCCCAAACAAATGCAAGAACCACAGAGTCAATAATAGGTTAAATATACAAATAAAATAAAATCAATTAAAAACAATAGCACATCAACATAAAAACATATAAATATAAATCTGAAAGCGTTGCTCAAACTCCCGTAACAGTCCAGTTATTTTATCTTTGAACCGCTTCATGTCTGCCACATGTTGGGTCGCGCACACATTTTTCAGACAGGGGAAGTGAGCTGCATCACCACCGGCAAGTTGCGTCTCCCACAATGACAGCTTCAACTTGAAAGAACGTATGCTGTCATAAAACTGCGTGACAACTTTGTTGCGCCCTTGCAGCTGTTTGTTCAAGTTATTCAGGTGCTCTGTAACATCCACCATAAATGCAAGGTCCGGCATCCATTTTGCAGAATGAAATTCTAACACTGGTTTGCCCTTTTCTTCCATGAACTGTTCAATTTCTTCTCGTAAATCAAAGAAACGCCTCAGCACAGCACCTCGGCTTAACCATCTTACCTCAGTGTGGTATGGCAGGCCATAGATGTGGTCTTTCTCTCTGAGAAGGCTGTCAAACTGACGGTAATTCAGGCTTCTGGATCGGATGAAATTAACAGTTTGGATGACCACCTTCATGACGTTATCCATCTTTAATGACTTGCAACACAAAGCCTCCTGGTGCAAAATACAGTGAAAAGTCAAAAATCACGTCCTCCATTTGCAGATTGCACTTTCTCTCTGAACTTTGTCACAACGCCTGCTTTTTTCCTGATCATTGAGGGCGCACCATCTGTAGCCAGGCTGACAGCGCGGGACCAGTCCACTCCGACCCTGTCCAGCGCGCTCGACGAGTGCGGTAAAAATATCAGCTGCTGTCGTTGTATCTGTCATCGGCACCAACTCCACGAACTCCTCGGTGACGGTCAATGTGTCATCAACTCCGCGGATGAAAAAATGGCCAGTTGTGCAACATCTGTAATGTCCGTGCTTTCATCAATTGCAACCGAAAACGCAATAAATGACTTTACTTTTTGCTTCAACTGGCTGTCCAAATCCACTGAAAGATCGGAAATCCTGTCTGCAACTGTGTTTCTTGTCAGGCTGATATTTGCAAAAACCTGCCGCTTTTCAGGGCACACAATCTCCGCTGCCTTCATCATGCATGTTTTTACAAATTCACCCTCACTAAATGGTTTTGAAGCCACTGCGATTTCATTAGCAATGAGGTAGCTAGCTTTCACTGCAGCGTCACTGATGTCTCGGCTGTGAGTAAACACAGACTGCTGTTTCTTCAGCTCCGCCAACCTTCTCTCATCTCCGCTGTCCTTGAAAGTTGTCATATTTGTCGGCATGAAGACTCACATAGTGGCGACGAAGGTTATATTCTTTCAGCACTGCAACATGCTCTGAACACACCAAACATACAGCTTTCCCATTCAATTCCGTGATTAAATAGGATGACCATTTTTCTTGGAACACTCTGCACTCTGCGTCCACTTTTCTCTTTTTTGACAGAGACAAATTGGGGCAATGAGGGTGCCAAAGCACATAATGTTAAAAGTAGAAGCCGTAATAAATATCGCGGGCAAAACAAAGTAGCTCATTGGCTGCACGTGCTTGACCTACTTGCTCTGCCCCGGTATAAACAGTTTGCTTGCTTAACACAATTGCTATTGCGCCATCCAGTGGACGCAATTGGAACAGCAGTTTATTTTATTGAAAAATTGCAGCGAATTTTTTTTCTTAAAAAAATTAAAAATAAAAATATATATATTTATTTTTCGAAATCATCTCGCGGGCTGGATTAAACCCGTTTGCCCGCCTGATCCGGACCGCGGGCCGTACGTTTGACACCCCTGCTTTACAGCCTTATTCTAAAATTGATTTAATAGTTTTTTTTCCCCCTCATCAATCTACACACAATAGCCCATAATGACAAAGCAAAAACAGGTAAAACAATAAAATAAAATAAATAAAAAATACATGAAATATCAAATTTACATAAGTGTTCACTCTTTTCTCAGTGCTTTGTTGAAGCACCTTTGGCAGCAATTACAGCCTTGAGTCTTCTTGGGTATGACGCTACAAGCTTGGCACACCTGTATTTGGGGAGTTTCTCCCATTCTTCTCTGCAGATCCTCTCAAGCTCTGTCAGGTTGGAGGGGGAGTGTCGCTGCACAGCTATTTTCAGTTCTAACCAGGCCACTCAAGGATTTTCAGAGACTTGTCCCAAAGCCACTCCTGCATTGTATTGGCTGTGTGCTTAGGGTCGTTGTGCTGTTGGAAGGTGAACCTTCGCCCCATCCTGAGGTCCTGAGCGCTCTGGAGCAGGTTTTCATCAAGGATCTCTGTACTTTGCTCCAATCATCTATCCCTCAATCCTGACTAGTCTCCCAGTCCCTGCCGCTGAAAAACATCCCGACAACATGATGCTGCCACCACCATGCTTAACCATAGGGATGGTGCCAGGTTTCCTCCAGACGTGACACTTGGCATTCAGGCCCAAGAGTTCAATTTTGATTTCATCAGGTCTGAGAGTCCTTTAAATCAAATCACATTTTATTTGTCACATGCGCAAACTCAATGATGGTGTTGGAGTCGTGCCTGGCCATGAGTCATGGGTGAACAGGGAGTACAGGAGGGGACTGAGCACGCAACCCTGAGGGGCCCCCGTGTTGAGGATCAGCGTGGCATATGTGTTGTTACCTACCCTTACCACCTGGGGGTGGCCCGTCAGGAAGTCCAGGATTCAGTTGCAGAGGGAGGTGTTTAGTCCCAGGGTCCGTAGCTTAGTGATGAGCTTTGAGGGCACTATGGTGTTGAACGCTGAGCTGTAGTCAATGAATCGCATTCTCACGTAGGTGTTCCTTTTGTCCAGGTGGGAAAGGGCAGTGTGGAGTGCAATAGAGATTGCGTCATCTGTGGATATGTTGGGGCGGTATGCAAATTGGAGTGGGTCTAGGTTTTCTGGGATAATGGTGTTGATGTGAGACATGACCAGCCTTTCAAAGCACTTCAATGCTACAGACGTGAGTGTTACGGGTCGGTAGTCATTTAGGCAGGTTACCTTGGTGTTCTTGGGCACAGGGACTATGGTGGTCTGCTTGAAACGTTGGTATTACAGACTCGGTCAGGGACAGGTTGAAAATGTCAGTGAAGACACTAGCCAGTTGGTCCGCGCATGCTCGGAGTACACGTCCTGGTAATCTGTCTGGCCCTGCGGCCTTGTGAATATTGACCTGTTTAAAGGTCTTACTCACATCGGCTACGGAGAGCGTGATCACACAGTCGTCCGGAACAGCTGGTGCTCTCATGCATGCTTCAGTGTTGCTTGCCTCGAAGCACGCATAGAAGTCATTTAGCTCGTCTGGTAGGCTTGTGTCACTGGGCAGCTCGCGGCTGTGCTTCCCTTTGTAGTCCGTAATAGTTTGCAAGCCCTGCCACATCCGACGAGCGTCGGAGCTTTGCCTGTTTGATGGTTCGTCGGAGGGCATAGCGGGATTTCTTAACTCTCAAAGCACTTCATGATGACAGAAGTGATTGCTACGATAGTTACCTTCGCTTTCTTGGGTACAGGAACAATTGTGGACATCTAGAAACAAGTGGGGACAACAGACTGGGATAGGGAGAGATTGAATATGTCCATTAACACTCTAGCCAGCTGGTCTGCAAATGCTCTGAGGACGTGGCTTGGAAGGTTGTCTGGGCCGGCAGGCATGCAAGGGTTAACACGCTTGATTGTCTTACTCACGTTGTCGGCGGCTCTGTGTTGTTTTCCTTGAAGTGGCGAAAAAGGTGTTTAGCTTGTCTGGGAGTGAGGCGTCGGTGTCTGCAACATGGCTGGCTTTTCCTTTATAATCCGTGATTGTCTGGAGTCCCTGCCACATGCATCTCGTGTCTGAGCTATTGAATTGCTACTCTACTTTGTCCCTGTACAGGATCATTCAATTTTGGCTCTGATTGTCTTAGCTGTTCTGTTTGTACACGTCCATGTTCCCAGTTACCTTGCCATGGTTAAATGTGGTGGTTCGCGCTTTCAGTTTTGCGTGAATGCTCCCATCTTTCCACAAGTTTTGGTTTGGTTAAGTTCTTATCGTCACAGTAGGAACAACATCCTCTATGCAGTTCCTGATGAACCCAGTCATTGAATCAGTGTATACGTTGTTACTATTCCCAGAGGCGACCAAGAACATTTCCCAGTCCACGTGTTCAAAACAGTCTTGTAGCATAGATTCCAATGTTGAACAGTCTTTACCATGGGTGCTTCCTGTTTGAGTTTATGCCTATAGGCGGGGAGGAGCAGGATGGAGGTGTGATCTGATTTGCTGAAGGTAGGGTGGGGAGGGCCTTGTAGCCATCCTGGAAGGGAGAGTAACAATGGTCAAGTGTGTTTTCTCCGCGTGTAGTGCAGGAGATGTGTTGGTAGAATTTCGGCAGCTTTTTCCTCAGATGTCCTTTATTACAGTCCCCAGCTACAATAAATGCTGGCCTCAGGATATTTGGTTTCCAGTTTGCCCTAAGCCCAGTGTAGTTCCTTGAGAGCCGTCGCGGTGTCAGCTTGGCGGGGAATATACATGGCAGTGACAATAACCAAATAAAAAATGTTCGGGAGGTAATGCAGTCGGCATTTGATGTGGAGGTATTCCAGATCGGGAGAACAATAGGACTTGAGTTCCTGTATGTTACCACAATCACATCATGAGTTGTTGATCATGAGACATACCCCTCCACCTTATTTTGTCTTTCTTCCTGTCTGCGCGTTGAACTGAGAACCCTGCTGGCTATATGGACGGGGACAATATATCCAGAGAGAGCCATGATTCCATATGGTGGTTAGGTGAATTCCAGGATAGTATTTTGACCATTGACCAGATCAAATGTGACCAACCTGATTCAAGTGTCCTCCATTACTCTGAAGCGGGACTGGTGTCTGGGCACTGCCTCTGCCTTCTCTAAGAGCTCCTGATATAGTATGGGGCTTCCCACAATGATGCTGAACAACAAATCCACCAGGTTTTGTACGTAGACTGTGAATGAAATAGAATGTATATGCTAATAGAGGGACTGTAACTGCAGAATAGATTCAGGCCGGTGACACCGTTACTCTGCAACCAGCTGTGTACATTGCTGAATGCTTGCTGATACCTTCTGTTATTTGCTGATGGAGCAATAGCTATATTTGTAGTAGACAAGTACCATCCTTCATTTATTTTTGCCCTAGATATACACAATAAACTTTTAGGAGAACAGGCATGTTGTTTCAGGTTAACAGACAAAACCCCCAAATGCTAGCTAGCTAGCTACCTAACTTGTCTATATAGTTTTACGAGTTGAAATGAGTTGGCTAGCCAGTTCGAGTTTAAACATTATTGAAAGCATGCTGGCTACATCCCATGATTAACTAGTAAGCTAGTATCCAAGTGCCTGCCCTGGATTGACCCTAAATGCCAATGGGCTAAAGTTAAAGCTAACTAACATGAGCTATGCACATCTTCCTCTTACATGCACATTAGCTTGATGTACAGTGCCTTCAGAAAGTATTCATACCCCTTGACTTATTCCACATTTCATTGTTACACCCTGAATTCAAAATGGATTAAATATATTTTTTTCTCACCCATTTAAACACAATACCCCATAATAAAAATTGAATACAGAAATATCTTAGTTACATAAGTATTCACACCCTGATTCAATATATGTTATAATATGAAGAAAAAAATAAAAATAAAAATAATAATGTATGCACTCACTAACTTTGGATAAGAGTGTCTGCTAAATGACTAAAATGAAAAAAATTACCTTGGGCAGCGATTACAGCTGTGAGTCTTTCTGGGTAAATCTCTAAGAGCTTTGCACACCTAGATTGTACAAAATTTGCCCATTATTATTTTCAAAATTGTTCAAGCTCTGTCAACTTGGTTGTTGATCATTGCTAGACAACCATTTTCAAGTCTTGCCATCGATTTTCAAGCAGATTTAAGTCAAAACTGTAACTCACTGTCTTCTTTGTAAGCAACTCCAGTGTAGATCTGGACTTACCTTTTTAGGTTATTGTACTGCTGAAAGGTGAATTCAACCCCCAGTGTCTGATGGAGAGCAGAATGAACCAGGTTTTCCTCTAGGATGTTGCCTTTGCTTAGTTCCACTCTGTTAATTTTTTATCATAAAGAAACACCCCAGTCATTAATGATAACAAGCATACACATAACATGATGCAGAAATATGCTTGAAAATATGGTGAGTGGTACTCAGTAATGTGTTGTATGGGGGGCCAGTATGAAAAAAAATGTATGCACTCACTAACTGTAAGTCGCTCTGGATAAGAGTGTATGCTAAATGACCAAAATTTAAAATGTAAATAAAATGTAAAATGTTTCTGACTCCTATCTATACCACATAAACCGTTTAAATCCAGAGAAGTGTGGTTCTAAGGGGCAGTTGACCTTCAAGACTATTTAGCCTCTGGTGGTTATTATCTTCAGTACAAATTAAACCTAATATTTGAGCAGACTAAGCAGAAAATTAACTATTTGACAATCATTCCAACTGAAATTAGGTATTTCCTCGTTTACCACACATAATCTACTGTGGGAATTTACTCTACACATTTTATTAATGTAAAGCTTGTGTTGGTTTACTTTTCATTTCTAATTTATTTAATCCATTAACAAAGACTTGTCTTAATACAGTATGGTCATTTCTTATTAAAAAGGAGAAAATAAAGTATTCCGGAACTGTCTACATCTAAAATTAGGAACTTAATCAAGCCAATCATGATTGAGTTAATATAATCTATATGTTCATTAATTATAGTCTAATCAAGGTATGCCAAATTACTAATTATATTCTGTGGGCCAAACATAGATATTTATAATGTACTGTCTTGTACTTTACTGTACTGTACTCTACTGTACAGTAAACTTGAGTAGAGTATAGTTCAGTACAGTACAGGAAAATAGAGTAGAGTTCAGGACAGTAGAGTTCAACGCAGTACTCTACTGTACTGTACTGTACTCTACTGTGCTATACCATACTGTACTCTACTGTACAGTAAACATGAGTAGAGTATAGTTCAGTACAGTACAGGAAAATAGAGTAGAGTTCAGGACAGTAGAGTTCAACGCAGTACTCTACTTTACTCTACTGTACTGAACTATACTGTACTGAACTATATTGCACTGTACTCAACTGTACTGAACTATACTCTACCGTACTCTACTGTACAGTAAACTCGAGTAGAGTATAGTTCAGTACAGGAAAGTAGAGTTCAGTACAGTACAGTAGAGTAGAGTAGAGTTCACTTCAGTACAGTACTGTATTCTACTGTACTGAACTATACTCTACTTTCATGTACTGTACGGAACTATACACTGCTCAACTTTCTTGAGTTTCTTAAAATTCATTTGGTCTATATTCTAACAATAAATATTTGTTATTAATTACCAGCCTTGCTATTTTCAATGTTCCCGATATTTCATTGTGCCAAGAGTAGAGAACCTAGACACAGCTATCTGGCATCTAACTCTTTTGAAACAGTAACAACATGATATCAACTGATCTGCTAGTTTATTCTTCTGGGTTTTTGGTTGCAAGCAAGTGTTTTAACATGCAGATTAATGTAATCTCCTGTTAGTAGCATTTTAAGAAATCCAGCGCTAAATTCTGCCTGTTGGTTGCAATTGACCCAGTACACTCAGTGGCCAGTTTATTAGGTACACCACCCCGTTTACGGAAATGGTTTGCTCCTAGACAGTGAGTCACATGGCTTGCTATATAAAGCAGGCAGACAGGCAGGCATCGAGACATTCAGTTACTGTTCGATTGAATGCTAGAATGGGCAAAACGAGTGACCTAAGCCACTTTGAGCATGGTTCCAGTATCTCAGAAACAGTGGGCCTCCTGGGCTTTTCACGCACAACAGTGTCTATGGTTTACCGAGAATGGTGCTACAAACAAAAAACATCCAGTCAGCGCAGCAATGCTGTGGGCGAAAACAGCTTGTTGATGAGAGGTCGAAGGAGAATGGCAAGAATCGTGCAAGCTAACAGGCGGGCCACAGGCAAATAACGGTGCAGTACAAAAGAACGCACATATCGTTAGTCCTTGTCACGGATGGGCTATTGCAGCAGACGACCACATCACACTGGGTTCCACTCCTATCAGCTGAAAACAAGAAGAAGTGGCGCCAGTGGGCACGTGATCACAAACACAGGACAATTGAGGAGTGGAAAAACATCACCTGGTGCATTGAATCCCGGTTCCTGTTGCATCATGCTGATGGCAGAGTCAGGATTTGGTGTGAGCAGCATGAGTCAATGGCCCCATCCTGCATGGTGTCAATGGTACAGGCTGGTAGCGGTGATGCAATGGTGTGTGGAATGTTTCCGTGGCACATGTTAGGTCCTTTGATACCAATTGAGCAACGTTTCCATGCCTCAAAGAATTAAGGCTGTTCTGGAGGCAAAGGGACTCCGACCCGGTACTAGATGGTTGTAACTAATAAACTGGCCACTGAGTGTATGTTTATGTAGAGAGTTGTCATACCTGTCAGGAAAGGAACTGAGTGATTGAATAACCTTTTTTGTTTGTTTGTTTATCTACCCCCCTATCCCCCCCGGATCTGTTCTCCCCTCTTGTCTCTTCTACAGGAAAGCCTTCCAGTTGTACTATAAGGAATTTGTAGATTATTCCTGTCCGAAAGAGGATATTTACCTGGAATAGCACCCGCCCCGCCTTCCACCACAACCCTGTACGTTACAGTGTATCATAACATAATGTTGCATGACGGACAAAACAATTCTAACAAATATGAACTAATACATCTGACAAAAAGATGAAGAAGGAGCGAGAGAAAGAAGGAGAGGTACTGGTGTCTACTGTTTGTCCAAAGATGTTAAACAGTATGACGAATGAACAAGTAATTGATCCAAACATAGTGGAGATGTTGAAGAGGGGGTCGCAAAATGGAGTCACTGATGAGGAAGTTAATGTGCCTATGGTGTCCTCAGGCTGTCCACTCAAAGCACAATGCTCAGATCATAGTGACCTGGACTGGAGTAATCTAAGACTAATCTTTGTGGATTTAGAGTTTGAATCCCAGGTAGAACACTGGGCTTTGTGGACTTGGTGAACCCCAGAAAGACCAGTAGTTGCTAAGGTAACAGCAAATGGAGGTCAGGAAAAAATACATCAATAAATGAATGAACCTGCCATAAAAATCCTATTAAATTACTAGTATTTGAGTATTCTAATCCCTAATTCTATGGAACCTTTAATGTTGGTGTGATACATTGTGTGAGGGAAAGAGTGATTCTGCATGAGCTAATGGTGCAGTGTGTTTGGAGAGGGTGATAAGTCCTGTGGCCTAAGGTAACTACAGATCTAGGATCAGATTACCCTACCTCAACCTTTGCAATTAAGGAGATGGCAAATGATCTGCGCTGTTATCAGTGGCTCACTCTGTTACTTCTTTTCCATGTGGTTGCTCCCACTAAAACAAAAACAAGTAAGCATTAGGGTCACACTGTTGATCAGGAATAGTGTCTTTAATACGCAGCAAAAACTTTGGTATTCTTTCTGGTACACTCTCAGAACCCTCAAATATATTCACATTAAGGAATCAAGAGGAAACTTCTAAAATGGAGGGTCCTACCAATAAAATGTTTTCTGTTCGAAAATGCTTCATTTTGTTTGTGCTGAACATGACCCTAGTTATTCTTTAATTTGTGGGAAGACTGATTCTTGTTAAATCATTAAGGGTACACTCCTTAATTGAATTACAGTATTGTAATTCCATTACCAGAAACAAAGAGATGGACTACAGAGTTTCCAGTCAACCGCTTTCGCTTGACTAAAACTAGCTTAAAAGCATCTGATTTGCAGGAAGGGTCAAAGTGGACTGCCTCATTGTTCTTCTCATGCTCAGTTTCAACATGAAATGAGAGTTCATATTGAGAGTTCAGATGGGGTTGCCATTCAGATAACTGAGTATAAGATAAGGATGCTTACTCAAGCTGTTACCCTGGTAACATAAAAGGGAATGACCTCTGATCCTCACAAAAAGGACATTAAAGGTGAAGTGTGTAGGAAATGGGGGATGGGAGATGTAGTTTTAAAGGAAAGCCTCAGTCTATTACAGAGGTGCTGACTGACTAGGAAGTACAAGGCAGGGGGAGACTGGTGTCTTTTACAAGTAGTGCCTCTGAAGGATCATTGTGGTTATTGCTATGCCATTTAGATTTACCACAAGGTGTGTTGATAGGAGAGGTTGAAAACAGGCTGTTTTTGTGGAGGAGATATGAGTGTGTTGAGATGGTAAGAATAGAGTAAAGTAAGACTAGATCAAGGTTCAACATAATAAGATAGGACCTCACCTCAAAATGGCCAACCCCTGGCCAGAGGTTTGTTTTTGGAAATAATGGCCTGGTCTGAAATCAGCTAATCGCTCCTACCCATTTGGTGCTTGTAGATTCTCATGGAACCAGAGGTGTTTGTTATATGCGGGAAAGTTCACTGGAAGGCTAGGTGGAGCCATCCCCATACTGCTTACACCTTTCCAGTCTTCAGATTTTCCATCACAGAAGGGGTAGGGTTTAGGGGAAAGGGCAAATAATTGTTTTATGTGGCTTTCAGACACAGTGATTTCTAACATGGCTGACACAGAATTACATTCTAACAAGAACATGTAACACAATGTATTGTTCTAAGAACTGTAATTAACTGAACATTTAAAAAGTTGTGAGAAGGAATGCTTGTCAAATGGGTGTCTCTAACTTATGAAAGCATGGAATATGAAACCAAATTCATTCTACCACCTGTCAAGCATATTCCTATGAATAGTGACATGTATTTCCAAGTCACAAGTTTATATTTTATCTTCTGAGCCAAGAAACAAAGGCCTGAATTCAGATCAGATCCACCTTAACCCATGATAAATGACAACTGCATAGCATATAATTGTTTTTGCTTATCGTCTTGTGTGTTGTAATATACACCTCCATTAGACTGATATAAATCTGTATTATTTTGTTAAATGATTTTCAATGAGTGTCATTATCTTTACTACACTTTGTCATTCGGAACTTCTAACACGGGTGAGACAGGTGTGACTGCGTGACAATGACCTCAAGATCAGCCATTCACCATTTGACAGCTCCAACGCAGAACACCTGCGACATCACCTAAACAAAAACAATTATATGCTATGCAGTTTGTCGGTTATTGCGGGTTAAGGTGGATCTGATTGAATAATGCCTGATTTTGAGACATTCTCCGAGACTACTTCTATTTTCAGTCCCCAAACAGTCATTCTGGCCACTATGAGGAAACCAAGCAAAGGTTATAAAGAGTGTACAGATGTGCCATATATAAATAAATATATTGTAATTACAAATGTTACACTGTACCAATAGATACTGTAGCAATTTAAATTCTTATTTTTAAGTGTGAATTGTATTATTAAATTTAAAATGTTCAATGCAGCATTTGTGGTGTCTTGTCATTATTATAACAGTGCTCGACTGTGCTCTACTCTATAGCCTTAGCTTACCAATTACCCCAAATAAACCCCAAAATACCAGAAACAACCCAAAACAGCTACCCCAAAATACCAGAAACTGCTACACAAAACAACAAGTTGTTTTGGGTAATTATTAGGACACGGTACAGGTACGGTCAACAGAAAGTTAATTCATGTTTCAGTATTGTCAGAACAATCGTTGGAATGCATGGGTAACTGTACTAAGTATTTTCTGCCATTTAGGGGTATATTTTAACAAATCAAACCTAATGGTTGAGGTGACTAAACTGCTTGGAGTAACCCTGGACTGTAAACTGTCATGGTCAAAACATATTGATACAACAGTAGCTAAGATGGGGGGAAGGCTGGCCCTTGGATGTACACAGAGAGCTAACATTAATAATCTGTATGTCAATCTCTGCTGGCTCAAAGTGGAGGAGAGATTGACTACATTACTACTTGTACTTGTAACAGACTATGGGAGATGCACAGTACTACATAGAGCCACAACTACATGGAACTTGATGTGGAAAATAATCACTATACTTTATTAAAAATCAAAGTTCTTCCAGAGTTTTTGTAGAATCAAGATTTACTTTATTACAATTCAACAAAGCCGGGCTGGTCTGCAGAGTAGCCTCCACTCTCTCTCTCTGCTCCCCGTCTATATAGTCCCATTCACATCCCTCCTAGCTCAAAACCCCTCCCTCTTGGGTTCTCCTACCATTATCTTCAGTTTCCTGCTCTCTACCGCTCCGCCCACTCCCTTCGTCTATGATAGTGGCTTAATTTGACTGTCATTCAGTTTAGAAACAATATTATTACAATCAATCCCACCCTTGTCATGCAAAAACAATCATGTTCAGTTTTAAACTCTGTTCAACCCTGGCTCACCCTGGCTTGACCTGAAGATTGATTGTTGGATATGACAGGTCCACACTCAATCTCTGAAACGTACACAAACCTACTCCTCTTCCCTCCCGTCATGCTGTAATTACTCTTGACTAGTCTAAACGCTGTTCAACTTTGGCTCCGCTCTCAGAACCTTTGTTTGAGGAGAGATACATTAGGCAACAGTCTGGTTTCAGTCTCTGATAAGGTAAGACAGCCATGGATTAGGTAAGAGCGAGCAATTCGACCCTAGGTCAGATCCTCATTTCACACATGCACAAGCCCAGTAAAAGGAACCATTCTTAGTTCTTGCCTAGCAACAGAGACGTCCGTGATTTAACTTTGTTTAGCACATAGTTCACAAAAAAATCCCCCTGCAAGCAGTAAAATTTGATTAAACAAATAA
Source organism: Coregonus clupeaformis (assembly GCF_020615455.1). Taxonomy (NCBI): domain Eukaryota; kingdom Metazoa; phylum Chordata; class Actinopteri; order Salmoniformes; family Salmonidae; genus Coregonus; species Coregonus clupeaformis. Next base: position 660,129 of record NC_059204.1, on the reverse strand, counting down.
ATAAAATAAACCTTATGGAACAGCGGGGACTGTGAAGTAACACAAACATAGGAACAGACACATGCATACACACACATGATAACATACGCACTATACACACAAGCACACATGGATTTTGTGTTGTAGATATTTGTTAGTGAAGTAGGGGCCTGAGGGCACACACTTAGTGTGTTGTGAAATCTGTTGTGAATGTATTGTAATGTTTTTTTAATTGTATAACTACCTGCCTTAAATTTGCTGGACCCCAGGAAAAAAATGGTGATCCTTAATAAATACAAAACGGTAAAACGTAGCACTGTCCTTTGGCACTATTGCCATAGGGCATTTCAGAAATATTGTTCAATTTTCACAGCTGGAATAAGGGGCGCAATACCTGGTGGTGGTGGGAAAGGGCTGGTGTTTTGATTAAGTTGGAGGTGTGGCAAGGGCTTGGTCACTCACTGGCCAATCAACGAGCTTCATGGCTGATTTCGACTCGGTTTTCCTCCTCCTCATGAAATTGGATGAGTGAGAAAGTTACAGAGGCACAAAGATCATACCCCCCAAAATGCTAACCTCCCTTGTTATTGGTGAGAGGTTAGCTGGTTTTGTTGTAGCCTTTGTAAAATTCTCACTCATTATTATTCATGATGAGTGAGAAGGCTGTACCTCATGAGTACCGTAGGGATACATTTTAGGGCCACACTTATCCTTATACACTGAGAGTTCAAAACATTAGGAACACCTTCCTAATATTGAGTTCCACCCCCTTTTGCCCTCAGAAGAGCCTCAATTAATCAGGGCATGGACTAGAGTCCAGAAGGTGTCCAGAAGGTGTCGAAAGCATTCCACAGGGATGCTGGCCCATGTTGACTCCAATGCTTCCCACAGTTGTGTCAACTTGGCTGGATGTCCTTTGAGTGGTGGACCATTCTTGATAAACACGGGAAACTGTTGAGCATGAAAACCCCAGCAGTGTTGCAGTTCTTGACACACATACACCTTTCAAAGGCACTTAAATATTTTGTCTTGCCCATTCACCCTCTGAATGGCACACATACACAATCCATGTGTCTCAATTGTCTGAAGGCTTAAAAATCCTTCTTTAACCTGTCTCAATAAGGGATCATAGTTTTCACCTGGTCAGTCAATGTCATGGAAAGAGCAAGTGTTCATAATCTTTTGTACACTCAGTGTATACTGTATGTCAATGATATGCCAGATACAGTAAAGTGCAAACTCCTGCTTTATGCTGCTGACTCAGCCCAAGTGGTATCAGAATATGGCTTACATACAGCAGACCTTGAGTAAGGAATTTCATTTTGTTAGAGATTGGTTGACTGACAACAAATTGTCGCTACATTTGGGAAAAACTGAATCAATTTTGTTTGGAACAAAGCGCAGATTCCTTGAGGCTAAACAAGATCCAATTGAGCCGACATATACAGCATTTACCGTGAATACAGTCTAAGAGAACACGGGAAAATTGCGCTCGGGATTGGATCTAGGCCTAAGAGATTGATAGTTTCAGATGAAGTACTCACTCACTATGACCCTTCCCTACCCATCAAGTGAGCATGTGATGCTTCACCTACCAGCAGTGGTGTCATTTGGTCTTCACTGAGGTCTGGAGTAGGGATTAAGGATGGCCAGGATTCTCAGCTAGAAGGGATCAGCTGTCACGCCTTCTCCTGTTCCCTGTCTCCGGCGCACGACGTTCAGTACACTTCTCCTGTTTTGTTTATCTGCTTATTCTTAGTATTAAACTACCTTCTGCACCTGCTTCCTGAATCCTAGCGTATACGTTACAGAATACTACCTCTGAAAATAATGGAAGCAGCAGAAGATAACTCCATCTTCCGGACGGTCGAGGAACAGGGTAATCTACTCCACCAACACCACGACCAGCTGGCTCTGCTGGGTATGACCATGAAGGAGGTCCTCCGCGTTCTTTACCGCCTCGACACCACCAGCGAGGTTCTCCATACCTCTGACGGAGGGCATCCTACCACGGGTCGTCACAGTGAACGAGTCCCCCAGCCTACCCAGCCGTCCACCCAGGTCAGCGATGCCCGACTGTCCCATCCAGAGAAGTATGACGGTACTCCATCAAAATGCCCTGGCTTCCTACTCCAGTGCTTCCTCTATTTCGCCTATCAGACAGGAGCCCCCACCACCGAGAGGTCCAAGGTTGCCCGGGGCATTTCCCTGCTGACCGGATGGGTATTGGATTGGGCTATGGCCGTCTGGGAGAGAGGAGAGGAGGAGCTGGGTTCCTATGAGGTTCATGGCTCTGTTCAGGGCGGTCTTCGACCATCCTCCAGAGGGCAGAGAGGGAGATTAGCGACTTTTCCAACTCCAGCAGGGTGCCCAGACCGCTACGGAGTACGCCCTCACCTTTCAGACTGTGGCAGCCTCCAGCTGATGGAATGAGCCGGCGCTACGCACTCTATTCCGCAGTGGACTGCACGAGGAGGTCCAGACAGAGTTGGCATGTTGGGATGACAACATATCCTTGAACGCTCTAATCACGATGGTCAGCCGTCTGGATAACCTTCTTCGGGAGCGCCGTTGTCCACCTCGCCACTCGCCTCCCTTCTTTGGTTGTCCTGAGGCAGAGCCTGAACCCATGGAGGTAGGGGCCACACACATCTCAGCGACAGAGCGGCGTCGCCGGAGACAGCTGGGGCTCTGTCCCTATTGTGGCCAGGAGGGGCACCAGCTTCAGCAGTGTCTGGTGCGTCCCAACCCAGGGTCCACTAGAGCAGAGGGGCGGCCCCGCGACCTTTATTTAACTAGGCAAGTCAGTTAAGAACAAATTCTTATTTACAATGACGTCCTACCAAAAGGCAAAACGCCTCCTGCGGGGACGGGGGCTGGGATTATAAATATATATAAATATAGGACCAAACACACATCACAAGAGAGACAACAGAACACTACATGAATGGAGACCTAAGACAACAACACAGCATGGCTGCAACACACGGATAAGAGCGTCTGCTAAATGACTAAAATGTAAATGTAAATGAAAACACAGCAAGGTAGCAAACCAACATGAAAACAACATGGTAGCAACACAACATGGCAGCAGCACAACATGGTAGCAGCACAAGACATGGTACAAACATTACTGGGCACAGACAACAGCACAAAGGGCAAGAAGGTAGAGACAACAATACATCATGCGAAGCAGCCACAACTGTCAGTAAGAGTGTCAATGATTGAGTCTTTGAATGAAGAGATGGAGATAAAACTGTCCAGTTTTAGTGTTTTTTGCAGCTCGTTCCAGTCACTAGCTGCAGCGAACTGGAAAGTGGAGCGACCCAGGGATGTGTGTGCTTTGGGGACCTTTAACAGAATGTGACTGGCAGAACGGGTGTTGTATGTGGAGGATGAGGGCTGCAGTAGGTATCTCAGATAGGGGGGAGTGAGGCATAAGAGGGTTTTGTAAATAAGCATCAACCAGTGGGTCTTGCGATGGGTATACAGAGATGACCAGTTTACAGAGGAGTATAGAGTGCAGTGATGTGTTCTATAAGGAGCATTGGTGGCAAACTGGTATAGAGAGCACCCTTACCTGCCGATCTATAAATTACGTCCCCGTAATCTAGCATGGGTAGGATGGTCATCTGAATTGGCAGCTAGGGTGAAAGAGGAGCGATTACGATAGAGAAAACCAAGTCTATATTGAACCTTAGCCTACAGCTTTGATATGTGCTGAGAGAAGGACAGTGTACTGTCTAGCCATACTCCCAAGTACTTGTATGAGGTGACTACCTCAAGCTCTAAACCCTCAAAGGTAGTAATCACACCAACGTAAATTGAGAAGAGCGTGGGGCCTAGGATTGAGCCTTGGGGTACTCCCTTGGTGACAGGCAGTGGCTGAGATAGAAGATGTTCTGACTTTATACACATTTACATTTACATTTTTGTCATTTCGCAGACACTCTTATCCAGAGCGACTTACAGTTAGTGAGTGCATACATTTTTATTTTTCATACTGGCCCCCCGTGGGAATCGAACCCACAACCCTGGCGTTGCAAACGCCATGCTCTACCAACTGAGCTACATCCCTGCCGGCCATTCCCTCCCCTACCCTGGACGACGCTGGGCCAATTGTGCGCCGCCTCATGGGTCTCGCGGTCGCGGCCAGCTACGACAGAGCCTGGATTTGAACCAGGATCTCTAGTGGCACAGCTAGCACTGCGATACAGTGACTTAGACCACTGCACCACTCGGGAGATGCACTGCACTCTTTGAGAGCGGTAGTTAGCAAACCAGGCCAAAGACTCCTCAGAGACACCAATACTCCTTAGCCGGCCGACAAGGATGGAATGGTCTACCGTATCAAAAGCTTTGGCCAAGTCAATAAAAATAGCAGCACACGCATTAGAAGGACTGGGAGATGAGGAAATGTTGGACGGGAAAGGAGACATGGCTGAGTCAAATAGGAATCCTGACTTAATGAAGTGGTGATGAAAGAGCTCAGCCATGTGCTCTTTGTCAGTAACAACCACATCATCAACATTAAGGGACATGGCCAGCTGTTAGGAGGAGGGTTTATTCTCCAGGTCTTTAACTGTTTTCCAGAGCTTCTTGAGGTCAGACCCACAGAGAGAGAACTGCTCCTTAAAGTAACTAGCTTTAGCCTTCCAGATAGCCTGAGTGCACTTATTTCTCATTTGCCTGAACGAGAGCCAGTTAGCCTGAGTAAGCGTGTGACGAGCCTTTCGCCAAATTGAATTTTTGAGGTGTCCAAACCTCCGGGTAGACGCTGTGCCTCCCAGGAGTCATGAGTATCCCGTCACAGACTGAAACGGAGGCTATGGAAACATACGTTACCGAGTCCCTGCGCCAGGGGTATATACTTCCCTCCACTTCACCCACCTCGTCGAGTTTCTTTTTTGTGAAGAAAAAAGACCGCGGTCTGAGCCCTTGCATTGATTATCGATCACTGAACAAGGAGACGATACGATTTCGTTATACTCTCCCCCTCATTCCTTCAGTGATCGAGTCAATGCATGGGGCGCGCTTCTTCACCAAATTAGATCTCCGGAGTGCGTACAACCTGGTGCGTGTCCGAGAGGGGGATGAGTGGAAGACAGCAAAAACAACCACGGGGCATTATGAATACCTGGTGATGCCCTACGGTTTGATGAATGCTCCATCCGTCTTCCAGTCCTTTGTGAACGAGGTGTTTCGGGACATGCTTGGTCACGGTGTAGTGGTCTACATCGATTACATTCTGGTGTATTCCACCACGCGCGCCGAGCATGTGTCCCTGGTTCGCAAAGTGCTGGCCCGACTGTTGGAAAATTACCTTTATGCCAAGGCAGAAAAGTGTCTATTTTTCCAGCAGTCCGTCTCCTACCGCATTACCACCTCAGGTGTGGAGATGGAGGGAGATCGCATTTCAGCCGTGCGTAATTGGCCGACTCCAACCACGGTTAAAGAGGTGCAGCGCTTTATTGGCTTCGCCAACTACTATCGGAGGTTTATCCACGGCTTTGGCAAGGTCGCAGCTCCCATTACATCTCTGTTGAAGGGTGGGCCGTCCCGGCTCCGCTGGTCTGCTGAGGCTGACAGGGCCTTCAGTAACCTGAGGGGTCTGTTCACCTCAGCCCCGGTACTGGCCCACCCCGATCCATCACTACTGTTCGTAGTGGAGGTGGATGCGTCCGAGGTAGGGATAGGCGCTGTCCTGTGCCTTCTTCTCTATGAAGCTCAGCCCGGCGGAGCAGAACTACGACGTATGTATGACACAGAGGAGAGGCACAGAGACAACACCCCCATACTCCCACCACCGGCCTGAGGAGAGACAAATGGAACGAGGGGTTAATGCGGTAATTAATGGGCAGTTGTAACCTATAGCATACCTCGTTCAATCTCCTCAGGACTTTAAATGGCCCCACAAACCGCCGACCCAGCTTCCGGCAGGGCAGACGAAGGGGCAAGTTTCGGGTTGAGAGCCATACCCGATCTCCCGGTGCATACATCGGAGCCTCACTGCGGTGGCGATCGGCGCTCACCTTTTGCCGCCTGATAGCCCGCTGCAGATGGACATGCGCAGTATTCCAGGTTTCTTCAGAGCACCGAAACCACTCGTCCACCGCAGGGGCTTCGATCTGGCTCTGATGCCAAGGTGCCAGGACCGGCTGATAACCTAGCACACACTGGAAAGGCGTAAGGTTATTGGAGGAGTGGCAGAGTGAGTTTTGGGCTATCTCTGCCCAGGGAATATATCCTGACCACTCCTCCTGCCGGTCCTGGCAATAGGACCTCAGAAACCTACCCACATCCTGGTTCACTCTCTCCACCTGCCCGTTACTCTCGGGGTGAAAACCTGAGGTAAGGCTAATCGAGACCCCCAGACGTTCCATAAACGCCCTCCAGACTCTAGAGGTGAACTGGGGACCCCGATCAGACACTATATCCTCAGGCACCCCGTAGTGCCGGAAGACGTGTGTGAACAGGGCGTCAGCAGTTTGTAGGGCAGTAGGGAGACCTGGCATAGGAATGAGACGGCAGGCCTTCGAAAACCGATCCACAACGACCAAGATCGTCGTGTTCCCCTGGGAGGGGGGAAGGTCCGTGACTAAATCCCATTACTTGAGTTCACGGCTGTTGTGGAACGGGTAGGGGTTGTAACTTACCTCTGGGCAGGTGTCTAGGCGCCTTACACTGGGCGCACACCGAGCAGGAGGAAACATATACCCTCACGTCCTTAGCTAAAGTGGGCCACCAGTACTTCCCACTAAGGCAGTGCACTGTCCGACCAATACCAGGATGACCAGAGGAGGGTGACATGTGAGCCCAATTATATCAATCGATCACGAACCTCGAGCGGCACGTACTTCTGACCCTCTGGACACTGTGGGGGAGTAGGATCGGTACGTAACGCCCGCTCGATGTCCGCATCAACCTCCCACACCACCGGTGCCACCAGACAAGACTCCGGGAGTATGGGACTGGGCTCAATGGACCTCTCCTCTGTGTCATATAGTCGGGACAGGGCATCTGCCTTAGCGTTCTGTGACCCTGGTCTATAGGTGAGCTTAAATACAAATTGGGAGAGAAACATAGCCCACCTTGCCTGGCGAGGGTTCAGCCTCCTCGCTGCCCGAATGTACTCCAGGTTACGATGGTCAGTCAGAATAAGAAAAGGGTGTTTAGCCCCCTCAAGCCAATGCCTCCACACCTTCAGGGCTTGAACCACAGCTAACAGCTCCCTGTCCCCCACGTCATAATTGCGCTCCGCCGGACTGAGCTTCTTAGAATAGAAAGCACAGGGGCGGAGTTTTGGTGGCGTACCCGAGCGCTGAGACAGCACAGCGCCGATCCCAGCCTCGGACGCATCCACCTCAACTTGGAACGCCAAAGAGGGATCCGGATGTGCCAGCACCGGAGCCGAGGTAAACAGGTCCTTCAGATGTCTAAACGCCCTGTCCACCTCAGCCGACCACTGCAGACGCACCGGACACCCCTTTAGCAGGGAAGTAATGGGAGCTGCTACCTGTCCAAAGCCCTGGATAAACCTCCGGTAGTAATTGGCAAAACTCAAGAACCGCTGCACTTCCTTCACGGTGGTGGGAGTCTGCCAATTACGCACGGCAGAAACGCGGTCAATCTCCATCTCCGCCCCTGACGCGGACAACCGATGTCCCAGGAAGGAGATGGACTCCTGGAAGAACAGACATTTCTCCGCCTTCGCATACAGGTCATGCTCTAACAGTCTACCAAGCACTCGACGCACCAGGGACACATGCTCGGCTCGTGTAGCGGAGTATATTAGAATGTTATCAATATACACCACTACACCCTGTCCATGCAAGTCCCGGAAAATCTCGTCCACAAATGATTGGAAGACTGAAGGAGCATTCATTAAACCGTATGGCATGACAAGGTACTCATAGTGACCCGAGGTGGTACTGAATGCTGTCTTCCACTCATCTCCCTCCCTAATGCGCACCAGGTTGTACGCGCTCCTGAGATCCAATTTTGTGAAGAATCGCGCCCTGTGTAATGACTCCGTCATACTAGCAATCAGAGGGAGAGGATAGCTGTACTTGATTGTGATCTGATTGAGACCACGGTAATCAATACACGGGCGCAAACCCCCATCCTTCTTCTTCACAAAAAATAAACTTGAGGACGCAGGGGAAGTGGACGGCCGTATGTATCCCTGTCTCAGAGATTCGGTGACGTATGTCTCCATAGCCGCCGTCTCCTCCTGCGACAGAGGATACACATGACTACGCGGAAGCGCAGCGCCTACTTGGAGGTCTATCACACAATCCCCCTGTCGATGAGGTGGTAATTGAGTCGCCCTCTTTTTACAGAAGGCGAGTGCCAAATCGGTATACTCAGGTGGAATGTGCATGGTGGGAACTTGGTTCGGGCTTTCCACCGTCGTTGCCCCTACGGAAACACCTACACACCGCCCAAAACACTGATCAGACCATCCCTCGAGAGCCCTCTGTTGCCATGAAATGTTGGGGTCATGAGATGTTAACCAGGGAAGCTCCAACACCACGGGAAACGTAGGAGAATCAATCAAATACAAACGTAGTATCTCCTCATGGCCCTCCTGCGTTTTCATCCTGAGAGGCGCTGTGACTTCCCTAATCAATCCTGACCCCAAAGGGCGGCTATCTAGGGCATGGATGGGGAAGGGCTCATCCACAGGTACAATAGGAATCCCTAACTTATAGGTGAATTGGCAATCAATAAAATTCCCAGCTGCGCCTGAATCTACTAGCGCCTTATGCTGGGAGTGAGGAGAAACCTTGGGAAACACAACTTTAATACACATATGCGCAACAGAGAGCTCTGGGTGAGTTGGATGCCTACTCACCTAGAATGACTCATCAGTGCGCTGCCTACTGCCTCGATTCCTAGGAGACCCTCCCCAGCACCGACCAGCAGTGTGTCCTCTGCGGCCACAGTTGGTGCAGGGAACGGCCTCCCTCCTGGTCTCTCTCCTGGTCTCTCTAGCACCAGCACCTCCGAGCTCCATAGGGGTCGAAGTGCTGGGGGATGGAATGGACGGCCCTGAATCCGGACGTCCGCGGGTAGCCAACAGGGTATCCAGGCAAATAGACATGTCCACCAGTTGGTCGAAGCTGAGGTTGGTGTCCCTGCAGGCCAATTCCCGACGCACATCCTCCCTCAGACCACATCTGTAGTGGTCGATGAGGGCCCTCTCATTCCATCCCGCGTTGGCAGCCAGCGTCCGGAAGTCCAGCGCGAAATCCTGTGCGCTCCTCCTCCCCTGTCTAAGGTAGAATAGACGCTCACCCGCCGCTTTACCCTCTGGTGGATGATCGAATACTGCCCTGAAGCGGTTGGTGAACTCCGCATAATTGACAGTAGCGGCGTCTATTCCCTCCCACTCTGCGTTGGCCCACTCCAGCGCCTTGCCAGACAGACTGGAGATGAGGGCGGACCGCTCTCGTATCCCGAGGGCACCGGGTGGATGGTTGCTAGGTAGAGTTCAACCTGGAGCAGGAAACCCTGACACCCAGCCGCTGTGCCATCATAAGCCCTCGGGAGCGAGTGCCGAATCCCACTGGACCCCGGAGGTGAAGCGATGGGCATCGCCAATGGTGGTGGTATCGTTGGAGGAGGCGTAGGCAGATCCCCTCTTTCCCATCGCTCAATAGTGCTCACCACCCGTTCCATGGCGGTGCCGAGAGCCTGGATCATGGCCACTTGGTGTTCGACGCGTTCCTCCATTGATCCAGCTGGCACCGCCGCTCCTGCTGACTCCATGAATGGTGTGTGATTCTGTCAGGGCGACGTGTATGCAGTGAGCGAAGTCAAGCGCAGGACACCGAGCTACTGGCAGACAAACTTTACTAGCAGAGTAATCAAAATACAAACAAAACCTCCAAACAGGGAAGAACAAAATACGCATACACCCGAACACTGCCGACCTCACTGAAAACAATCACACACAATAACCAATGTGAGACAGGGGGTTATAAAGGGAATACAATGTAACATAATGGGAAACAGGTGAAAACAATCAGGACAAACTAGACAAACACCGAAACATAGATCGGTGGCAGCTAGTACTCCGGGGACGACGAACGCCGAAGCCTGCCCGAGCAAGGAGGGGCAGCCTCGGCTGATTCCATGACAGACACAAGTATTGGTCTTCACAAAGTTTGCTGCTTCTGTGTTTTTAGATATTTTTGTCAGATGTTACTATGGTATACTGAAGTATAATTACAAGCATTCCATAAGTGTCAAAGGCTTTTATTGACAATTACATTAAGTTTATGCAAAGAGTCAATATTTGCAGTGTTGACCCTTCTTTTTCAAGACCTCTGCAATCCACCCTGGCATGCTGTCAATTAACTTCTGGGCCACATCCTGACTGATGGCAGCCCATTCTTGCATAATCAATGCTTGGAGTCTGTCAGAATTTGTGGGTTTTTGTTTGTCCACCCGCCTCTTGAGGATTGACCACAAGTTCTCAATGGGATTAAGGTCTGGGGAGTTTCCTGGCCATGGACCCAAAATGTTGATATTTTGTTCCCCGAGCCACTTAGTTATCACTTTTGCCTTATGGCAAGGTGCTCCATCATGCTGGAAAAGGCAATGGTCGTCACCAAACTGTTCTTGGATGGTTGGGAGAAGTTGCTCTCGGAGGATGTGTTGGTACCATTCTTTATTCATGGCTGTGTTCTTAGGCAAAATTGTGAGTGAACTCACTCCCTTGGCTGAGAAGCAACCCCACAAATGAATGGTTTCAGGATGCTTTACTGTTGGCATGACACAGGACTGATGGTAGCGCTCACCTTGTCTTCTCCGGACAAGCTTTTTTCCGGATGCCCCAAACAATCGGAAAGGGATTGTTCTCCAGCGTGATCTCCAGCCTTGTCCTCGTCAACACTCTCATCTGTGTTAACGAGAGGATCACTGACATGATGTCAGCTGGTCCTTTTGTGGCAGGGCTGAAATGCAGTGGAAATGTTTGTTTGGGATTAGGTTCATTTTCATGGCAAAGAGGGACTTTGCAATTAATTGCAATTCATCTGATCACTCTTCGTAATATTCTGGAGTATACGCAAATTGGCATCATAAAAACTGAGGCAGCAGACTTTGTGAAAATTTATATTTGTGTCATTCTCAAAACGTTTGACCACGACTGTAGAGCAGGCGTTACGCACAGAGCCATCTCCACCTCAGTGTCCAGCTGGGCTGCAGTACGTGCCTGCTCTTATCCGTGATCGTCTGATCTACTGGGCACACACGTCACCCTCCTTTGGTCACCCAGGTATCGGTCGTACAGTGCGCTGCCTGACCGGAAAGTACTGGTGGCCTACCTTGTCTAAGGACGTGAGGGTGTATGTCTCCTCCTGCTCGGTGTGGCCCAGAGTAAGGCACCTAGGCACCTCCCTGCGGGTAAGTTACAACCTTTACCAGTTCCACAATGACCATGGTCTCACCTGAGTGTTGATTTCCTTACCGATCTTCCCCTCTCCCAATGGTAACACCACCATCCTGGTCATTGTGGACCGCTTTTCCAAGGCCTGCCGCCTCCTTCCTCTGCCCGGTCTCTCCACAGCCCTGCAAACTGTGGAGGCCCTGTTTACACACGTCTTCCGGCACTACGGAGTACCAGAGAATATAGTGTCTGACCGGGGTCCCCAGTTCACATCCAAGGTCTGGAAGGCGTTCATGGATTGTCTGGGGGTCTCGGTCAGCCTGACCTCTGGTTTCCACCCCGAGTCTAATGGGCAGGTGGAACATGTCAATCAGGATGTGGGTAGGTTCTGCCAGGACCGGCCGGGGGAGTGGTTGGTGTTCTTGCCATGGGCTGAATATGCCCAGAACTCCCTCTGTCACTCCTACACTAACCTAACGCCATTCCAATGTGTTTTAGGTTACCAATCGGTTCTGGAACCGTGGCACCAGAGCCAGATCGAGGCTCCGCGGTTTGTGGGGCTATTCAGTCCTGAGCAGAATCAACGAGGTTACCTATAGGTTATTACTCCCCCATGATTACCGTATTAACCCCTCGTTTCATGTGTCTCTCCTCAGGCCGGTGGTGGCTGGTCCGCTCCAGGAGTCTGAGGTGCGGGATGTCCCTCCTCCTCCACTGGACATCGAGGGGGCCCCGGCGTACTCCATCCGTTCCAACCTGGATTTGAGGCGTCAGGTGGGGGGCCTTCAGTGCCTCTTGGAGTGGGAGGGGTACGGTCCGGAAGAACGGTGCTGTGTCCCGTTGAGGGATATCCTCGATCCCTCCCTGTTGCGGGATTTCCACTGTCACCATCCGCCTCGCCCTGCTCCGCATCCTCCTGGCTGTCCCCGAGGCCTGGGTAGGCGCGCTGCTGGAGCTGCGCGTCAAGGGGGGGTGGGGGGTGGGGGAGATGGGGGTACTGTCACGACTTCCTCCGAAGCTGCCCTCCTCCTTGTTCGGGCAGGCTTCGGCGTTTGTCGTCACCGGCCTTCTAGCCACAGTCGCTCCATATCTCATAATTCCATTTGTCCATCTTGTCATTACACACACCTGGTTCATATTCCCCTCATTAGTACGTGTTTAAGTGTTCCCTCTGCCCCCGTGTGCTTGTGGGAGATTGTTCATTGTGAGGATTAGTAGCTCAGTTGAGCTCAGCATTTTTGTATTGCCGGGGTATTTTACCCGTGTGCATGTTTGTTCCAGTGAGCCTGTTTTGCGCACTGGACTGGTTACGCTGGATTACGGAATGAACTCTGTATACTGTGATTTACCCTCCTGCGCCTGACTCCTTCAAATCACGCATCACACATGTTGTGTAAATAAAATGATACAACCCCCCCCCAAAATTCATTTTAATTCCAGATTGTAAGGCAACAAAAAAGGAAAAATGCCAATGGGGGTAAATACACTGCTCAAAAAAATAAAGGGAACACTTAAATAACACAATGTAACTCCAAGTCAATCACACTTCTGTGAAATCAAACTGTCCACTTAGGAAGCAACACTGATTGACAATAAATGTCACATGCTGTTGTGCAAATGGAATAGACAACAGGTGGAAATTATAGGTAATTAGCAAGACACCCCCAATAAAGGACTGGTTTTGCAGGTGGTGACCACAGACCACTTCTCAGTTCCTATGCTTCCTGGCTGATGTTTTGGTCACTTTTGAATGCTGGCGGTGCTTTCACTCTAGTGGTAGCATGAGACGGAGTCTACAACCCACACAAGTGGCTCAGGTAGTGCAGCTCATCCAGGATGGCACATCAATGCGAGCTGTGGCAAGAAGGTTTGCTGTGTCTGTCAGCGTAGTGTCCAGAGCATGGAGGTGCTACCAGGAGACAGGCCAGTACATCAGGAGATGTGGAGGAGGTCGTAGGAGGGCAACAACCCAGCAGCAGGACTGCTACCTCCGCCTTTGTGCAAGGAGGAGCAGGAGGAGCATTACCAGAGTACTGCAAAATGACCTCCAGCAGACCACAAATGTGCATGTGTCTGCTCAAATGGTCAGAAACAGACTCCATGAGGGTGGTATGAGGGCCCGACGTCCACAGGTGGGGGTTGTGCTTACAGCCCAACACCGTGCAGGACGTTTGGCATTTGCCAGAGAACACCAAGATTGGCAAATTCGCCGCTGGTGCCCTGTGCTCTTCACAGATGAAAGCAGGTTCACACTGAGCACGTGACAGACGTGACAGAGTCTGGAGACGCCGTGGAGAACGTTCTGCTGCCTGCAACATCCTCCAGCATGACCGGTTTGGCGGTGGGTCAGTCATGGTGTGGGGTGGCATTTCTTTGGGGGGCCGCACAGCCCTCCCTGTGCTCGCCAGAGGTATTCTGACTGCCATTAGGTACCGAGATGAGATCCTCAGACCCCTTGTGAGACCATATGCTGGTGTGGTTGGCCCTGGGTTCCTCCTAATGCAAGACAATGCTAGACCTCATGTGTCTGGAGTGTGTCAGCAATTCCTGCAAGAGGAAGGCATTGATGCTATGGACTGGCCCGCCCGTTCCCCAGACCTGAATCCAATTGAGCACATCTGGGACATCATGTCTCGCTCCATCCACCAACGCCACGTTGCACCACAGACTGTCCAGGAGTTGGCGGATGCTTTAGTCCAGGTCTGGGAGGAGATCCCTCAGGAGACCATCCGCCACCTCATCAGGAGCATGCCCAGGGGTTGTAGGGAGGTCATACAGGCACGTGGAGGCCACACACACTACCGAGCCTCATTTTGACTTGTTTTAAGGACATTATATCAAAGTTGGATCAGCCTGTAGTGTGGTTTTCCACTTTAATTTTGAGGGTGACTCCAAATCCAGACCTCCATGGGTTGATACATTTGATTTCCATTGATCATTTTTGTGTGATTTTATTGTCAGTACATTCAACTATGTAAAGAAAAAAGTATTTAATAAGATTATTTCATTCATTCAGATCTAGGATGTGTTATTTTAGCGTTCCCTTTATTTTTTTGAGCAGTGTACTTTCGCAAGCCACTGTATAACTGCCTTGGCAGCAGCTAATGTGGATCCATAATAAATACAATTACAAATGTATGTAATAACAAAGATCTACTTTATCCATTGTCGATGTAGCACCTTTTTGCGCCTAAAGGTGTTCACGTACTGATAACTATTGTAATAGGTAAAGTTTGAGGGGCCATACAGTGCTCCTTGTTTTATACTTCATTATACATGTACAGTACCAGTTAAATGTTTGGACACACCTACTCATTGTCATGCCCTGGCTCTGGGGACTCTTATATGTTGAGCCAGGGTGTGGATTTTCTATGTTTTGTTTTCTATGTTTTTGGTTCTAGTTCGTTTTGATTTATGTTGGCCAGGGTGGTTCCCAATCAGAGGCAGCTGTAGCTCGTTGTCTCTGATTGGGGACCATACTTAGGCAGCCTTGTGGCATGTTAGGTTGTGGGATCTTGTTCCGTAAGGTTTTGTGTATAACCTAGGACTTCACGTATCGTTTGGTTTATTGTTTTGGTTCGTGTTGTGTACGCAATAAAGGATGTACGCTTATCACGCTGCGCCTTGGTCCGCTTCATCTGTCAGCGATCGTGACACTCATTCAAGGGTTTTTCTTTATTTTTACTATTTTCTACATTGTAGAATAGTAGTGAAAACATCAAAACTATGAAATAACACATATGGAATCATGTAGTAACCAAAAAAGTGTTAAAGAAATCAAAACATATTTTATATTTGAATTTCTTCAAAGTAGCCACCCTTTGCCTTGATGACAGCTTTGCACACTTTTTGCATTTTCAGATCTCTCAAGAGATGTTAAATCAGATTCAAATCCGGGCTCTGGCTGGGCCACTCAAGGACATTCAGAGACTTGTCCCGAAGCCACTCCTGCATTGTCTTGGCTGTGTGTTTAGGGTCGTTGTCCTGTTGGAAGGTCCTGAGGGCTCTGGAGCAGGTTTTCATCAAGGATCTCTCTGTAATTTGCTCCATTCATCTTTCCTTCGATCCTGACTAGTCTCCCAGTCCCTGCCACTGAAAAATATCCCCACAGCATGATGCTGCCACCACCATGCTTCACTGTAGGGATGGTATTGGCCAGGTGATGAGCGGTGCCTGGTTTCCTCCAGATTATTTATTCCCTTTTATTTATGAAAAGAAGCTGATACTGGCTTTTATTTTTCATGATTTATTTCTGATATTTTAGCCTAATTAACTTGATTTATATTATGCTGTTCCTTTCCCCCCAAAAACGTAAATGCATTTTACAGTAGCCTATGTATTGCCTAAAACATCCGTTAATACATTTGAATTCCTTCAAAATGGAAACAACATATTGTCACGGATCCCCCTGGTACTGCAGCTCATTCCGGTCTACATCACCGGCTTTCTAGGCGTCACTGACACGGATCATTTCCACCAACCCCGGACTGTCTTGTCTCATTACGCACACCTGGCTCCCATTCCTACTGATTAGTATGTATATATATATATATGTGCCCTCTGTTCCCCATTGTCCTTATCGATTATTGCCTCATGTCCGTTGGTCTCATGAGTACCGTGTATTGTGCTCTTGTGATTATGGGTCTCGTCCCCGTGTATTTGTTTGTAGGTTTACACCTTGCTCTTTTGTTTGGGTTACATCCCAGTGTTATATATATATACACGTTTGTTTTGGGCTTCTTCCCCGTCGTTTATCATGACGTACCTTGTGTTGGGTGGAGTAAATAAAACCCCTAATACGTATTCCTGCGCCTGTCTTCAAATCATTATACAACGTGACAGAATAATCGACCCATAAAATGGAGACAGCGGAAAGGCAGAGCTGGCGACCATCGTAGAGATAGTCCTCGTGATGCTGGACTGTCTCTCCAGACTCGGC
Organism: Coregonus clupeaformis; assembly: GCF_020615455.1. Taxonomy (NCBI): domain Eukaryota; kingdom Metazoa; phylum Chordata; class Actinopteri; order Salmoniformes; family Salmonidae; genus Coregonus; species Coregonus clupeaformis. The sequence goes on along the minus strand of NC_059204.1, from coordinate 643,813 downwards.
AGCGCCATGGACAGCATGCTGGCAACCATCCTGCATTTGGAGAGGAATGTGCAGTCTCTCCAGTCTCCAGCGTCGGTTCTGGCACCAGCCCCCACACCACCACTACCTGCCTCCGTCCCATCGGAGCCGGTTCGCGGAATACCCCTGTCCCTCCCGGAGCGCTTTGATGGGATTCCTTCTGCAATGTGACCTGTACCTCGCTCGCTATGCCCAGGCTGTCTCCGGGAGAGACAGGGTTGCCACAGTCATCTCGGCACTGAATGGAAGGGCCCTGGACTGGGGTGCCGCGGTCTGGGAAACGGGTGGACCCGAGGTCGAGTCCTACGAACGCTTAACCCTCCTCTTCCGCTCGGTGTTTGATCATCCTGTGGAGGGCCGAGATGGGTGTGGGCGTCTACTCTGACTACGCCAGAGATCTAGGACTGCCTCGGAATTCGCCCTGGATTTCCGGACCATCGTGGCCTCCACCGGATGGAATGAGTCGGCTCTGGTCACCATTTTCCGCAGCGGACTGCAGGAGGAGGTACCAGCTCATCAGCATGGCGATCCGGTTGGACAATCTCCTGCGGTCCCAACGAAGACCTGTGCGGAATCCGGAGCCCATGCTACACCTGCTCCGTGGCCAGAGCCGATGGAGGTGGGCTCTGCACGTTTACCCAAGGCAGAGCGTAGGAGAAGGAGGAATCTGTGTCTCTGCTTATATTGTGGAGAAAGGGGTCATTTCTCCCCGACCTGCCCCCTATCCACTAATAGGCGAGGAGGTGACAAGCCAGGGAATTCTCCTGCTCCAACACAGGAGTGTCAGGGGAGGTGTCTCGCGGTGTCTGTCAACACCACTACAGTGGAAAGTCCGGACCACGCCACTCAAGTGGATTTACCGGAGGAATACCTGGATCTGCACCGGGTTTTTTCTAAGATCCAGGCTAAACGCCTGCCTCCTCATCGCTCCTGGGACTGTGCCATTGACATGCTGTCTGACGCAGCCCTCCCGAGAGGACACGTCTATCCCCTCTCCTACGCGGAGACCGAGGTAATGGAGACCTACATACAGAAGACCCCCATCATCCCTCCGTTCCCTATCACCGTGCCAGTGGTGTGGGACATGGACGCCGAAATACGGCAGGCCCTGCGTACGAAACCCGCACCTGCAAGGTGCCGGAGAACCACGCCTACGTGCCCACGGGTGTGCGGGACCGCCTCCTTTCCTGGGCGCACAAGGCGCCTGTGTCGGGTCATCCTGGGATAGGCCGTACCATCGCCTGCCTGACTGAGAAGTACTGGAGGCCCACCTTAGCTAGGGACTTCCGGGTTTACGTCTCTTCCTGCTCCATCTGTGCCCAGTCAAAGACACTCAGACACCTCCCTTATGGAAAGCTCTTTCCCCTGCCGGTTCCAAAACGACCCTGGTCTCACCTCTCGGTGGACTTTGTCACTGACCTTCCCCACTCCCAGGGGAACACCACCGTCCTCGTCGTTGTGGACCGGTTTTCCTAAGCTTGTCGCCTCCTTCCTCTGCCTGGGCTCCCATCGGCCATGCAAAACGCGGAGGCTCTTTTTACGCACATCTTCCGGCACTATGGGATCTCGGAGAACATTGTGTCAGACCATGGTCTTCAGTTTACCTCACGCGAATGGAAAGCGCTCATGGAACGCCTGGGGGTCACGGTCAGTCTCACCTCCGGGTACCGTCCTCAAGCTAATGGGTAGGTTGAGAGGGTTAATCAGGAAGTGGGAAGGTTCCTGAGGTGTTACTGTCAGGCCGGGGGAGTGGCCGGATTTTCTACCTTGGGCTGAGTACGCACAGAATTCCCTCTGCCACTCCTACACTAACCTCACTCCTTTCCAGTGCGTGTTGGGGTACCAGCTGGCCCTGGCACCTTGGCATCCGAGCCAGACTGAAGCCCCTGCGGTGGACGAGTGGTTTCGGCGCGCTGACGAGATCTGGAATGCTGCACACACTCGTCTCCAGCAGGCCGTGCGTCGACACAAAGAACAGGCCAACCTCCATCGCAGTGAGGCGCCTGTTTTCTTTCCAGGCGACCGGGTCTGGCTCACCACCCCGGAACCTGCCCCTCCACTTGCCCTGCCGGAAGCTGAGTCCGCGGTTTGTTGTGCCGTTTAAGAGGAGGGTTAATGAGGTAACGTACCGTTTACAACTCCCTGATGATTACCGCATTAACCCGACTTTTCATGTGTCTGTCCTCAGGCCAGTGGTGCCTGGTCCCCTCGCTGAAGCTGGACCCGGGGGGGTTACTGTCACGGATCCCCCTGGTACTGCTGCTCATTCCGTTCATCAGTTCCGGAGGTCTACGTCACCGGCTTTCTAGGCGTCACTGACATGGAATATTACCACCAACCCCGGACTGTCTTGTCTCATTACGCACACCTGGTTCCCATTCCCACTGATTAGTATGTGTATATATGTGCCCTCTGTTCCCAATTGTCCTTGTCGATTATTGTCCCATGTCCGTTGCTCTTGTGAGTACCGTGTATTGTGCTCTTGTGATTTAAGGTCTCGTCCCGTGTATTTGTTTGGAGGTTTACACCTCGCTCTTCTTTTTGGTTTACATCCCAGTGTTATATACAGTTGAAGTCGGAAGTTTACATACACTTAGGTTGGAGTCATTAAAACTTGTTTTTCAACCACTCCACAAATTTCTTGTTAACAAACTATAGCTTGTTTCTTGGTGACTATACTATTTTAACTCAGCTTGTTGCAATGATCATGAGAACGGTGAGGAATCAGCCCAGAACTACACGGGAGGATCTTGCCAATGATCTCAAGGCAGCCGGGACCATAGTCACCAAGAAAACAATTTGTAACACACTACGCCGTGAAGGACTGAAATCCTGCAGCGCCTGCAAGGTCCCCCTGCTCAAGAAAGCACATATACAGGGCCGTCTGAAGTTTGCCAACGAACATCTGAATGATGCAGAGGAGAACTGGGTGAAAGTGTTGTGGTCAGATGAGACCAAAATCGAGCTCTTTGGCATCAACTCAACTCGCCGTGTTTGGAGAAGGAGGAATGCTGCCTATGACCCCAAGAACACCATCCCCACCGTCAAACATGGAGGTGGAAACATTATGCTTTGGGGGTGTTTTTCTGCTAAGGGGACAGGACAACTTCACCACATCAAAGGGACGATGGACAGGGCCATGTACCGTCAAATCTTGGGTGAGAACCTCCTTCCTTCAGCCAGGGCATTGAAAATGGGTCGTGGAAGGGTATTCCAGCATGACAATGACCCAAAACACATGGCCAAGGCAACAAAGGAGTGGCTCAAGAAGAAGCACATTAAGGTCCTGTAGTGGCCTAGCCAGTCTCCAGACCTTAATCCCATAGAAAATCTGTGGAGGGAGCTGAAGGTTTGAGTTGCCAAACATCAGCCTCGAAACCTTAATGGAGAAGATCTGCAAAGAGGAGTTGGACAAAATCCCTCTTGAGATGTGTGCAAACCTGGTGCCAACTACAAGAAACGTCTGACCTCTGTGATTGCCAACAAGGGTTTTGCCACCAAGTACTAAGTCATGTTTTGCAGAGGGGTCAAATACTTATTTCCCTCATTAAAATGCAAATCAATTCATAACATTTTTGACATACGTTTTTCTGGATTTATTTGTTGTTATTCTGTCTCTCACTGTTCAAATAAACCTACCATTAAAATTTATAGACTGATCATGTCTTTGTCAGTGGGCACACGTACAAAATACGCAGGGGATCAAATGCTTTTTTCCCTCATTGTACATGTGTTTGTTTTGGGCTTCTTCCCCGTCGTTTTTCATGACGTACCTTGTGTTGGGTGGAGTAAATAAAACCCAAAATTCCTGCACCTGTCTTCATATCATAATACAACGTGACATATCCTAATGTTAGAAAGTAGAATATAAACTAGATATAGGCTACTATGGGTGGGGTAGGCTAAATAATTACAACCGAATAGGCCTAAAGAACTGTCAATGACTAATCATATCAATAGATGGAATCAGTGAATTAATGGCTGCAGCAACAGATGAGGCCTAATTAGACAAAATAACAATTCAGTCGTTTAAACGACAGTGTACTTTTTTTTCCTTTTTTTTTTTCTTGGCCTTCAGGGCTTCCGTAAGATCTGCAGAGAGGAAGATCCATTGCTTCAAACTTGTGAGGCAAAAAAAAGTCACATTTCCATTCAAATGCAAATGCAGTTTTATATTAAAAGAGAGCAAAGGGATAATTCACTATATCACACAACACAGCTTGTTAGTACTGCAGGAAATACATATTGTATTTTTCATATTTACACATTAAGTGACAACCAAACAAAGAAATCATAAATATCTCTTTTAGTTAACTTTACAACAGTTATATGTGACCAATATTTCTTAACATAAAACAGCATTATTAAATAAATGTCAGCAACCCTATCATTTACAATGTTTGGAAACACAGTGGTTAAATAATCCAGCAAAACAAAATGTTCTTCTCCAGTGAGTAATATTAATACAAGTCAAAACAATCATGAAATCCCTTTTGTACAAAATCCCTTTGTACAAAATCAACACAATATCTTAGACAATTTGTCTGCTTAAAATGCATGGTCAAATCTGTACAGTTTAGCAACCTTCGCTGAGTGGGTGGGATTCTGTGTGTTAGCATAGTTAATGATTGAAGCGTTGGTCAGATTGATGTGTCTGTGATCCAACCATCAGAGACCTCAGGTAAAGTAGCTGCCAAGACCTTCTCTCATTGGCATCAGTGCTGTGGAATTCCCGTCTAGCAGCAAATCAGCATGTTTGCTGAACTTGTTGAAGTTACTTCAATATATATGGTTTGAGAACTCAAACTGATATCTGTCCAGAGCAACGCTCCAATGCCTACCCTCTGCATTTCCATGACAGATAGAACAGTACAAAACAATGTTAATCTAAGGGCTAGATTCAATCCGTAACACTGAAGATCTGCACGATTGAAATTTAAAGGCAATGTGCTCACGTTCACGGAGACTGCATTCAGGGTAAACGCTGCATATGTCGGCTCAATTGGAAATTACCTTTCAATTTCAATTGCGCTAGAATGCAGATCTTCAGCGATAAGGCTTGAATCTAGGCCTTAATGTAATATATATTGTTTTTACTTGAATAATATGAATGGTTCCTTAAGTTGTCAGTGGTATATTTTTTGTCTAAGGTAACACCTCTGTGATTTATGGTTCATGGTAATCTCATTTACTGTACAGCGCATTCAGAAAGTATTCAGACCCCTTGACTTTTTCCACATTTTGTTACGTTACAGCCTTATTCTAAAATAGATTCGTTTTTTTCCCCTCATCAATCTACACACAATACCCCATAATGACAACACAGAAAATGGGTTTTAGAAATGTCTGAAAATATATAAAATAAAAATTGGAAATATCACATTTACATAAGTATTCAGACCCTTTACTCAGTACTCTGTTGAAGAACCTTTGGCAGCGATTACAGCCTCGAGTCTTCTTGGGTATGACGCTACAAGCTTGGCACACCTGTATTTGGGGAGTTTCTCCCATTCTTCTCTGCAGATCCTCTCAAGCTCTGTCAGGTTGGATGGGGAGCGTTGCTGCACAGCTATTTTCAGGTCTCTCCAGAGATGTTCGATCGGGTTCAAGTCCGGGCTCTGGCTGGGCCACTCAAGGACATTCAGAGACTTGTCCCGAAGCCACTCCTGCGTTGTCTTGGCTGTGTGCTTAGGGTTGTTGTCCTGTTGGAAGGTGAACCTTCACCCCAGTCTGAGGTCCTGAGTGCTCTGGAGCAGGTTTTCATCAAGGATCTCTCTGTACTTTGCTCCCGTTCATCTTTCCCTTGATCCTGACTAATATCCCAGTCCCTGCCGCTGAAAAACATCCCCACAGCATGACGCTGCCACCACCATGCTTCACCGTAGGGATGGTGCCAGGTTTCCTCCAGACGTGACGCTTGGCATTCAGTCCAAAGAGTTCAACCTTGGTTTCATCAGATCAGAGAATCTTGTTTCTCATGGTCTGAGAGTCTTTAGGTGCCTTTTGGCAAACTCCAACATGTGCCTTATACTGAGGAGTGGCTTCCGTCTGGCCACTCTACCATAAAGACCTAATTGTTGGAGTGCTGCAGAGATGGTTGTCCTTCTGGAAGGTTCTCCCATCTCCACAGAGGAACTCTAGAGTTCTGTCAGAGTGACCATCGGGTTCTTGGTCACCTCCCCGACCAAGGCCCTTCTCCCCCAATTGCTCAGTTTTGCCGGGCGGCCAACTCTAGGAAGAGTCTTGGTGGTTCCAAACTTCTTCCATTTAAGAATGATGGAGGCCACTGTGTTCTTGGGCACCTTCAATGCTGCAGAAATTGTTTGGTACCCTTCTTCAGATCTGTGCCTCGACAAAATCTTGTCTCGGAGCTCTACGGACAATTTCTCTGACCTCATAGCTCGTTAATTTTTTTTTTCTTTGGGACCTTATATAGACAGGTGTGTGCCTTTCCAAATCATGTCCAATCAATTGAATTTACCACAGTTGGACTCCAATCAAGTTGTAGAAACATCTCAAGGATGATCAATGTAAACGGGATGCACCTGAGCTCAATTTCGAGTCACATTGCAAAGGGTCTGAATACTTATGTATCTGTTTTTTATTTTAAATAAATGTGCAAAAATTACTAAAAACCTGCTTTCACTTTGTCATTATGGGGTATTGTGTGAAGATTGATGAGGTAAAAAAAGTGTTTAATCCATTTTAGAATAAGGCTGTAATGTAAAAAAATGTGGAAAAAGGTCAAGGAGTCTGAATACTTTCCGAATGCACTGTATGTGTTCAATATTTCACAAAGGGCAACCTTGTCAAATGACATAATACACTGAAGCCTATTCTATTGTCTAGACTAGAACAGTGGACACTAAGTGCACAGTGCTTTACAGGTTCAGAGATGACAGATATCTGCTTTAATCAGAACAGCTAAAAGAATACCAAGCACATTTTACAACCTCCAAGAAATATAAAACTGAGGAAAGAAAAAAATGAAAATAATGTTTGGCACTTATACTTCATCGAGACTGCTATTCCCCGAGGACCAGAAATGGTTTACTTGCAGTTTACTTCAGATGTTATAAAATGAATGGATTTCAACGATTGCTAATGCAGTTTCCAGTACCAGTCTAAAGAACCAGTTTCCAGTACCAGTCTAGAGTACCCATTTTCAGTACCAATCTAGAGTACCAGTTTCCAGTACCAGTCTAGAGTACCCATTTTCAGTACCAATCTAGAGTACCAGTTCCCAGTACCAGTCTAGAGTACCAGTGTCCAGTACCAGTTTAGAGTACCAGTTTCCAGTACCAGTCTAGAGTACCAGTTAAGAGAGACCAGATAGATAAGTCCATGGTTGGATTTAGAAGAGTAGGTATACAATGCGAAACATATGTCTGAAACAGATTGTCCCATTCCTGTGCTCTCCCATAGGTAACTGTCTGTCTGTCTGTCCGTCCTTTACGTGGCACATATCTCATACAATTTCTTCTAATGTAGATGTAGCGAAGCTCCACCCTTTGGCACTGTCATAAATACAGTTCTACACAACACTCTCATCATTCTCTAAAATCAGCAAAAACCCACTCAAAGAACACAAAGTTCATAAATACAGTTCATAAGGACATGGTATATGATGAGTGGCATATAGAGGTGAGAGCAGTTTGTTACATAGTCTCCTGCGGGAGTATATCGTTTTTAGCTTTGCCAAAAAGTTCACAAAAAATGCAATGTTATACACAACTAAGCAGCCCTCACCTTGAGGGGTTGAATTCTTTAAAAAGGCTCCAGATGTCATTTCATTCTCTTTTTATCATTTCCTTTCTCAGTGTCTTTTTTTTGCTTTCTTTTTCCAGCATGTTTGTAAATTGTCATTCAGTCTGTTGCCTGAAGAGGGTAGCAGTGAGTCAGTCTGCGGTTGTGAGAGGGTAGTGGTGAGAGTGCCGGTGTGTGTGTGTGTGTGTAGGACGAAGTCCAGCGGGTGGAGGAGATGCCAGGTTTGTATGCATGCATAAATGTTTGTGTGTAGCATGAAGTATGTATGTGGCTGTAGTGTTTGTATGTACCACCTATCTATGTGAGTGTCAGTTTGTGTATGACTCACTGTGGCCTGAAGCGTAAGTACGTACCGTTTACATATGAGTACTGTATGTATGTGTATATTGTATACAGGTGTGTGTGTGTGTGTGTGTATAAGGGTGTGTAGTTGAAGGGGTCAGGAGGACTAAGGGGGAAGAGTAGGAGTAGGGAGGCAGTGAATCGAGAGGCCTCCCTTACACCTCGCTCTCGGTGGAGGGTTTACGCGCGGGGGTCCAGCCGGTGTCGGGCAGGCTGTGTTGGGGGTGTCGTTGGGGTGTGGCTGTGGCGGGGGTCAGCGTGTTTATGGACGAGCACTCCGACGTCTCCTCTTGGAGCAGCTGCTCCGTCTCGCCGTCGTCCAGCGAGGCGCTGCTGGCCTGCAGGGACACAGTGTCCGTGCGCATGCACGTGTGCAGACCGCCCCGCGACGGCTTCAGCTGCTTCAGGTCCTCCCAGTACAGCTCCTCGCTGGAGAGGAGACACACGCCCTCCACGATGCGGATCTTCTCCTTGGTGTAGCCGCTGTCCCCGCCCCCCTGAGGAAGTAGGAAGGAGAAAGAAGACACAGTAGAAAGGTTAGCTATGTTAGCCTAGCGCACGACGTAGACATCACCCATAATCACAGATCTAGGGTCAGATGATCATATCCCCAAAAGCATCTGAGGGGATGAAGAATATCTGACCCTGCATAAGTAGTTAGTAGAAAACTAAGCCTGTATCAGTGGTTAGACAGCAGCCATTTTGGAATAACTCATCAGAAAACTACTACAAACACTCCAGAGCAGGATGTTGTTGTAAATCTCTACCCATGCACAGTGGTAGTTTGCTTTTCAGTGAGATGTCCTCAAAACTGTAACTAGGCCACTCACGAACATTCAATGTTGTCTTGGTAAGCAACTCCAGTGTATATTTGGCCTTGTGTTTTAGGTTATTGTCCTGCTGAATGGTGAATTTGTCTCCCAGTGTCTGTTTGAAAGCAGACTGAACCAGGTTTTCCTCTAGGATTTTAGCTCTATTCCATTTATTTATATCCTAAAAAACTCCCTTGCCAATGACAAGCATATCCATAACATGATGTAGCCACAACCATGCTTGAAAATATGAAGAGTGGTATTCAGTGACGTGTTGTGTTAGATTTGCCCCAAACATAACACTTTGTATTTAGGACATAAAGTTAATTCCTTAGCCAATTTTTTTGCAGTATTACTTTAGTACCTTGTTGCAAACAGGATGCATGTTTTGGAATCTTTTTATTCTGTACAGGCTTTCTTTTCACTCTGTCATTTAGGTTAGTATTGTGGAGTAAATACAATGTTGACCCATCCTCAGTTTTCTCCAATCACAGCCATTAACCCTAACCCTGAGCGGTTTCCTTCCTCTCCGGCAACGGAGTTAGGAAGGACGCCCAAGTGACTGGGTGTATTCATACAACATCCAAAGTGTAATTAATAACTTTACCATGCTCAAAGGGATATTCAATGTCTGCTTTTTTTTTTTACCCATCTACCAATAGGTTCCCTTCTTTGCGAACCATTTGAAAACCTCCCTGGTCTTTGTGGTTGAATCTGTGTTTGAAATTCACTGCTCGACTGAGGGACCTTACAGGTCATTAATTGTATGTGTGGGGTACAGAGATGAGGTAGTCATTCAGAAATTAAGTTAATCATTTCTGAATGATTAACAGAATGCAGAACAGGATGCAGAAAGGGAGGAGAGGAGGGTTGAGGAGGCAGAATCAGGAGATTGGAGGGAGAAGGAGTGGACCTCTATACCAGGCGGTGTCAGAGGAAGGCCCTCAAAATTGTCAAAGACTCCAGTCACCCTAGTCATAGACTGTTCTCTCTGCTACCGCACGGCAAGCGGTACCGGAGTGCCAAGTCTAGGTCCAAAAGACTTCTCAACAGCTTCTACCCCCAAGCCATAAGACTCCTGAACAGCTAATCATGGCTACCCGGACTATTTGCACTGCCCCCCCACCCCATACTTTTTACGCTGCTGCTACTCTGTTAAGTATTTATGCATAGTCACTTTAACTCTACCCACATGTACATATTACCTCAACTACCTCAACTAGCCGGTGCCCCCGCACATTGACTATGCAACGGTACCCCCCTGTATATATAGCCTCCCTACTGTCACTTTATTCTATTGTATATATAGCCTCCCTACTGTCACTTTATTTTTACTTCTGCTCTTTTTTCGCAACACTTTTTTGTTGTTGTTTTTATTCTTACTTTTTTGTTTAAAATAAATGCACTGTTGGTTAAGGGCTGTAAGTAAGCATTTCACTGTAATGTCTGCACCTGTTGTATTCGGCGCATGTGACCAATACAATTTGATTTGATTTGATTTGATTTGATCATTTCACTATCAGTTAATCCATGCAACTTATTATGTGACTTAAGTAAATTTTTACTCCTGAACTTATTTAGACTTGCAACAAAAAAAAAGGAGTTGAATACTTATTGACACAAGACATTTCAGCATTTTATTTTAAATTAATTTGTAAAAATGTAGAAGAACATATTCCACTGACATTATGGGGTATTGTGTGTAGGCCAGCGACACACAATCTCAATTTAATCAATTTTAAATTCAGGCTGTAACACAACAAATGTGGAAAAAGTCAAGGGGTGTGAATACTTTCTGAAGGCACTGTACGTCTCTACATTTGTTAAATAATTAGTTAAGTCAGTCATCAGAAACAGAAAGAGTCAGTTGTCATGTATGACCAAGCAGAGGAACAATAGTAGAGAGAGAGAGAGAGAGAGAGAGAGAGAGAACATGTACACATGCAAGGTGAAGGTGGGGACGAGAGAGGGAGAGAGAGAGAGATACAAAGGCGTGAGAGATACAGGAGGAGTGAAAGAGAGAGTGATAGGTTGATTGATTGGAGGGATTCCCCCATGCAGTGTGTGACTACCTCTCCGCAGGACAAAACAGGTCAAAAGAATAAAGGAGAGAGGCTGTTGTAAGGATGAGAGAGCTGCAGTGAAGGCGAGGGGGAAGAGAAGAAAGGAGAGATGAGTGGAGGGGTCGGTCACCACTTGTGCCTCTTCATGTTTGGTTATAATTAAACTACTGTAAAGCAATCTATCTAAAGCATAGGAGATAGAGACAAACATTGAAAACTGGTATTTGTCTCAATGGTTACTTCCAGCCATACCATTTGAAACCCTTTGGTCACAATAGGCATACCGAAACCCAATGGTTTCACATCAAATGTATCCGTTCCTCTATTAAACATTAGTTACTTTCTTATTCTCATTATAAGAGAATAACATACATTTCCATTTCACTTTCAAATCGTGATTTCACCTTCAATTCACTTTTATGCTTTAGTCCCTCCAGAAAAAGAACTGCTGCAAATGCTGCACATGCAAAAATGCTTAGCTAGATTAGAACACTGTCGACATTTTCTTGAAATACTAAATAGGCCTGGATAGTTACCTCTTTCTTATATCGTAGCTGGTTGTAAATGGCCGGCTTTTGAGAGGTCTCGATCTTGACCTCTTGCGTTGACGTCCTGTATGAGGGGTTACTGTAGGTCAGGTTGCTCACCCCGGGGTCAGCAAACTTTGACTTTTTGTGTCTGAGGAAAGAAAGATGGGAAAACATTGTACACACAGTCCACTGGTTAAAACTGTCCATGGGGTGGCTTTCTAGGTTAGCTCCCACAACAGACAAATGTCACAGGTCTAACGTAGCTTCCTCTCTGTGTGTTCTTTATCTGCACTGACATAAAACGATAAGTTACATGACAGTAACATCGGCGAAATCTATTGGTGCTCAATTTGTTTTCACCTAATCACTTATTTCAGATCTGGGCAGATAAAGGGATGGAGAATAGACATATTTATTTTATTACTAGCACTGACTTTGCTGGTGACTGCTTAATCAAGGAACATTTTACTTACTATGACTGATGTGGTTGTCTCACCTAGCTACTTTAAGATGAATGTACTAACTGTAAATTGATCTAGTTTAGAGCGATCTAGATAAATGACTAAAATGGTAAATGTCAAATGAGAGGAATTTTGAGTATTTAGAGAGGACTAGGTCTTACCTGTAAATAATGAATGCAGTGATGAGTATCAGGATGGCAAGAATGGTCAACGCTCCTCCAATCACATAGCTGATATGAAGCCCCTCCCCTGTGAAAGAAGTGTTGCAGATGAACATCAACCAATGAGTGGATTACACTGCTATGACATCTAAACAATTAGATATAGCCTATAAAATCAACACTGTACATTTGAAAGTGATGATAGTAATGATGATGCAAAGTGTGATAAAGACGTTACGGAGGGTAATAATCATGATAATGATGATGATTATGATGATGAAGCTGACTGATCTTTATCTTACCGTGAGGAGCCGTCACCACGTTGCTCTGTAAGCAGCCCTCCACACTCAGGATCTTGTCTGTGCAGCTACAAAACAGGATGTAAAAAATAGAACATGAACCATCAAACTGAGCCTATACTTTCTCACAAACTGAAGATATAAAGGTAAAGCATTGTGATACAAGGTATTTAGTCAATATTCATATCAGACAACACTCAATATGTATGAATAGGATCCCTTCAAGTCATGGTCGATGAGGTAAAATGTCAGGCCTGTAGTTGACATACTTGACCAGTGGGGGTCCTTGCTGAGACGTGTCTGTGGGGGCTTTGGGGATCTTGTTGGGGGCTGGGGTGCTGGTGGTCTCTCTGTCTGGTGAGGTGGGCACATAACCTGAGACTAAACAGAGGAACAATGATTAGTGTTTTAAAGATACATAAACAGATCACACACAAAGCTGGAATGTTGTTTATCAAAATAAGTTGTTTCTTACATACATGCACGCAGGTACACACATACACACACACACACAAACTCACTGGTGGAGCAGGGTCTGCTGTCTGGTTCATCAGGGCAGGCGCACACAAAGCTGTTTGTCTTAGCGAAGCAGAGATGAGTACATCCTCCATTATTCACCCCACAGTGGTTAGTGCCTGCAGGGAAGAGAAAAGGCTTACTTTAACCTGTTAAACTCTGACGCCCTCTTGGCATTTTCACAACGGCGCACATCAAATCAAATCACATTTTATTGGTCACATTGTCACACCCTGGCTCTAGGGACTCTTTTAAGTTGAGCCAGGGTGTGTAGAGTTTATGTTTTGTGCTCGTTGTGTCTAGTCTAGTTTTTGTATATCTATGTTGGCCAGAGTGGTTCTCAATCAGAGGCAACGAGTATCAGCTGTTGCTGGTTGTCTCTGATTGGGAACCATATTTAGTCAGGTGGTTTTCCCACAGTGTTTGTGGGATCTTGTTCCTGTGTAGGTTTGTACCTGTGGACGTCACGTATCGATTTGTTGTTTTGTTCGTGTATCATTTAATGAATAAGTATGTTCACCTTCCACGCTGCTCCTTGGTCCTCTATATCCGACGATCGTGACACACATACACATATTTAGCAGATGTTATTGCGGGTGTAGCGAAATGCTTGTGTTCCTAGCTCCAACAGTGCAGTAGTATCTAACAATTCAACAATTCACAACAATACACAAATCTAAAAGTAAAAGAATGGAATTAAGAAATATATAAATATTAGGACGAGCAATGTCGGAGTGGCAATGACTAAATACAGTAGAATAGAATACAGTATATACATATGCGAGTATGTAAACATTATTGAAGTGACTAGTGTTCCATTATTAAAGTGGCCAGTGATTCCATGTCTATGTATATAGGGCAGCAGTCTCTAAGGTGCAAGGTTGCGTAACCGGGTGGTAGCCAGCTAGTGATGGCTATTTAACAGTCTGATGGCCTTGAGATAGAAGCTGTTTTTCAGTCTCTTGCTCTCAGCTTTGATTGACCTGTACTGACCTCGCCTTCTGGATGATAGCGGGGTGAACAGGCAGTGGCTTGGGTGGTTGATGTCCTTGATTATCTTTTTGGCCTTCCTGTGACATTGGGTGCTGTAGGTGTCCTTGAGGGCAGGAACTGTGCCTCCGGTGATGTATTGGGCAGACCGCACCACCCTCTGGAGAGCCCTGCGGTTACGGGCGGGGAAGTTGCTGTACCAGGCAGTGATACAGCCCGACAGGATGCTCTCAATTTTGCATCTGTAAAAGTTTCTGAGGGTCTTAGGGGCCAAGCCAAATTTCTTCAGCCTCCTGAGGTTGAAGAGGCGCTGTTGAGCCTTCTTCACCACACTGTCTGTGTGGGTGGACCATTTCAGATTGTCAGTGATGTGTACGAGGAACTTGAAGCTTTCCACCTTCTCCACTGCGGTCCCGTCGATGTGGATAGTGGCGTGCTCCCTCTGCTGTTTCCTGTAGTCCACGTTCAGCTCCTTCATTTTGTTGACATTGAGGGAGAGGTTATTTTCCTGGCACCACTCCGCCAGGGCTCTCACCTCCTCTCTGTAGGCTGGCTCGTCATTGTTGGTAATCAGTCCTACTACCGTTGTGTCATTTGCAAACTTGATGATTGAGTTGGAGGCGTGCGTGGCCACACAGTCTTGGGTGAACATGGAGTACAGGAAGGGGCTGAGCACGCCCCCTTGTGGGGCCCCTGTGTTGAGGATCAGCGAAGTGGACAGGTGTTGTTTCCTTCCTTCACCACCTGGGGGCGGCCCGTCAGGAAGTCCAGGATCTAGTTGCACAGGGCGGAGTTCAGACCCAGGGCCCCGAGTTGAATGATGAGCTTGGAGGGTACTATGGTGTTGAAGGCTGACGTAGGTATTCCTCTTGTCCAGATGGGATAGGGCAGTGTGCAGTGTGATGGCTATTGCATCGTCTGTGGATCTATTGGGGCGGTAAGTAAAAACAGGTCTAGGGTGTCAGGTAAGGTAGAGGTGATATGATCCTTAACTAGCCTCTCAAAGCACTTCATGATGACAGAAGTGAGTGCTACGGGGCGATAATCATTTAGTTCAGTTACCTTTGCTTTCTTGGGTTCAGGAACAATGTTTGACATCTTGAAGCAAGTGGGGATAGCAGACTGGGATAGGGAGAGATTGAATATGTCCGTAAACACTCCAACCAGCTGGTCTGCGCATGCTCTGAGGACGCGGCTAGGGATACCATCTGGGCCGGCAGCCTTGAGAAGGTTAACACGCTTAAATGTCTTACTCACGTCGGCCACGGAGAACCAGAGCCCACAGTCTTTGGGAGCGGGCCGCGTCAGTGGCACTGTGTTATCCTCAAAGCGGGCGAAGAAGGTGTTTAGCTTGTCTGGGACCAAGACGTTGGTGTCCGCGAAGTGGCTAGTTTTCCCGTTGTAATCCGTGATTGTCTGTAGACCCTGCCACATATGTATTGTGTCTGAGCCATTGAATTGCGACTCCACTTTGTCTCTGTACTGACGTTTTGCCTGTTTGATTGCCTTACGGAGGGAATAACTACACTGTTTGTATTCAACTATATTCCCAGTCACCTTGCCATGCTTAAATGCGGTGGTTCGCGCTTTCAGTTTTGCGCGAATGCTGCCACCTATCCACGGTTTCTGGTTTGGGTAGGTTTTAATAGTCACCATGGGAACAACATCCCCTATACACTTCCTGATGAACTCAGTCACCGTGTCCGTGTAAACGTCAATGTTATTCTCAGAGGCTACCCGGAACATATCCCAGTCCGTGTGATCAAAACAATCTTGAAGCATGGATTCCGATTGGTCAGACCAGCGTTGAATAGACCTTAGCACGGGTACTTCTTGTTTGAGCAAAATGGAGTTGTGATCTGATTTGCCGAAGGGAGGGTGGGGGGCCTTGTAGGCATCTCAAAAAGGCGAGTAGCAGTGGTCTAGGGTTATTCTTAAGCGAGTACTACAATCAATGGCTGCTTGAACTTCGGTAGCATTTTCCTCAAATTTGCTTTGATAAAATCCCCAGCTACAATAAATGCGGCCTCAGGATATGTGGTTTCCAGTTTGCATAAAGTCCAGTGTAGTTCCTTGAGGGCCATCGTGGTATTGGCTTGAGGGGGAATATACACGGCTGTGACTAACATATATTTTATGCTTCATGAAAGACATTTAGATTTCAACAAATACATGCTTAGTACTATTAGAAATTGTCAGCAACAACGTGACTATTACAGAGCCAGACAGAGCCTCAACACTTTGTTATATACCCTTTGTTGGCAATGACACAGGTCAAACGTTCTCTGTAAGTCTTCACAAGGTTTTCACACACTGTTGCTGGTATTTTGGCCCATTCCTCCATGCAGATCTCCTCCAGAGCAGTGATGTTTTGGGGCTGTCGCTGGGCAACACGGACTTTCAACTCCCTCCAAAGATTTTCTATGGGGTTGAGATCTGGAGACTGGCTAGGCCACTCCAGGACCTTGAAATGCTTCTTATGAAGCCACTCCTTCATTGCCCGGGCGGTGTGTTTGGGATCATTGTCATGCTGAAAGACTCAGCCACGTTTCATCTTCAATGCCCTTGCTGATGGAAGGAGGTTTTCACTCAAAATCTCACGATACATGGCCCCATTCATTCTTTCCTTTACACGGATCAGTCGTCCTGGTCCCTTTGCAGAAAAACAGCCCCAAAGCATGATGTTTCCACCCCCATGCTTCACAGTAGGTATGGTGTTCTTTGGATGCAACTCAGCATTCTTTGTCCTCCAAACACGACGAGTTGAGTTTTTACCTAAAAATATATATTTGGTTTCATCTGACCATATGACATTCTCCCAATCCTCTTCTGGATCATCCAAATGCACTCTAGCAAACTTCAGACGGGCCTGGACATGTACTGGCTTAAGCAGGGGGACACGTCTGGCACTGCAGGATTTGAGTCCCTGGCGGCGTAGTGTGTTACTGATGGTAGGCTTTGTTACTTTGGTCCCAGCTCTCTGCAGGTCATTCACTAGGTCCCCCCGTGTGGTTCTGTGATTTTTGCTCACCGTTCTTGTGATCATTTTGACCCCACGGGGTGAGATCTTGCGTGGAGCCCCAGATCGAGGGAGATTATCAGTGGTCTTGTATGTCTTCCATTTCCTAATAATTGCTCCCACAGTTGATTTCTTCAAACCAAGCTGCTTACCTATTGCAGATTCAGTCTTCCCAGCCTGGTGCAGGTCTACAATTTTGTTTCTGGTGTCCTTTGACAGCTCTTTGGTCTTGGCCATAGTGGAGTTTGGAGTGTGACTGTTTGAGGTTGTGGACAGGTGTCTTTTATACTGATAACAAGTTCAAACAGGTGCCATTAATACAAGTAATGAGTGGAGGACAGAGGAGCCTCTTAAAGAAGAAGTTACAGGTCTGTGAGAGCCAGAAATCTTGCTTCTTTGTAGGTGACCAAATACTTATTTTCCACCATAATTTGCCCCTGTACATACAGTGAGGGAAAAAAGTATTTGATCCCCTGCTGATTTTGTACGTTTGCCCACTGACAAATAAATTATCCGTTTATAATTTTAATGGTAGGTTTATTTGAACAGTGAGAGACAGAATAACAACAACAAAATCCAGAAAAACGCATGTCAAAAATAATATAAATTGATTTGCATTTTAATGAGGGAAATAGGTATTTGACCCCCTCTCAATCAGAAAGATGTCTGGCTCCCAGGTGTCTTTTATACAGGTAACGAGCTGAGATTAGGAGCACACTCAAGTGCTCCTAATCTCAGTTTGTTACCTGTATAAAAGACACCTATCCACAGACGCAATCAATCAATCAGATTCCAAACTCTCCACCATGGCCAAGACCAAAGAGCTCTTCAAGGATGTCAGGGACAAGATTGAAGACCTACACAAGGCCGGAATGGGCTACAAGACCATCGCCAAGCAGCTTGGTGAGAAGGTGACAACAGTTGGTGCAATTATTCGCAAATGGAAGAAACACAAAATAACTGTAAATCTCCCTCAGCCTGGGGCTCCATGCAAGATCTCACCTCGTGGAGTTGCAAAGATCATGAGAATGGTGAGGAATCAGCCCAGAACTACACGGGAGGATCTTGTCAATGATCTCAAGGCAGCTGGGACCATAGTCACCAAGAAAACAATTGGTAACAAACTACGCCGTGAAGGACTGAAATCCTGCAGCGCCCGCAAGGTCCTCCTGCTCAAGAAAGCACATATACATGCCCGTCTGAAGTTTGCCAATGAACATCTGAATGATTCAGAGGAGAACTGGGTGAAAGTGTTGTGGTCAGATGAGACCAAAATGGAGCTCTTTGGCATCAACTCAAATCGCCATGTTTGGAGGAGGAGGAATGTTGCCTATGACCCCAAGAACACCATCCCCACCGTCAAATATGGAGGTGGAAACATGCTTTGGGGGTGTTTTTCTGCTAAGGGGACAGGACAACCTCACCACATTAAAGGGACGATGGACGGAGCCATGTACCGTCAAATCTTGGGTGAGAACCTCCTTCCTTCAGCCAGGGCATTGAAAATGGGTCGTGGATGGGTATTCCAGCATGACAATGGCCCAAAACACACGGCCTAGGCAACAAAGGAGTGGGTCAAGAAGAAGCACATTAAGGACCTGGAGTGGCCTAGCCAGTCTCCAGACCTTAATCCCATAGAAAATCTGTGGAGGGAGCTGAAGGTTTGAGTTGCCAAACGTCAGCCTCGAAACCTTAATGACTTGGAGAAGATCTGCAAAGAGGAGTGGGACAAAATCCCTCCTGAGATGTGTGCAAACCTGGTGGCCAACTACAAGAAACGTCTGGCCTCTGTGATTGCCAACAAGGGTTTTGCCACCAAGTACTAAGTCATGTTTTGCAGAGGGGTCAAATACTTATTTCCCTCATTAAAATGCAAATCAACTTATAACATTTTTTACATGCGTTTTCTGGATTTTTTTGTTGTTATACTGTCTCTCACTGTTCAAATAAACCTACCATTAAAATTAGACTGATCATTTCTTTGTCAGTGGGCAAACATACAAAATCAGCAGGGGATCAAATACTTTTTTCCCTCACTGTATGTGAAGAAAACTGATGTTGCTACCTTTCCACTAATGTAATTAGATATAGTCTGATTCATAGTTCGTCCGCTAAATAGCAGCTGAAGATCACAAGGTCTCCTGGCCACTTGAAACCAGATGTGTCTGGTTGGGCAATGAGCTCAGTGTCAAAACTGAACAGATTTTGACACCTGACATCTTAAAATGACCATAGCGATTGGGGCTTAGAAGTTATTATTTTTTTAATAACACACAGACAGGTGAGGAAACGTCAAACTTATTTTCCCATTCAATTACCCCATAGTAAACGAGTCAGATATAGCAATGGTACATACTGAAGGATACATCCAAGGTAATGAATTGAGAAAGAAATGCATTGCATTATGATCACCAGGGTGTACATTTCACATTTACATTTGACATTTTCGTCATTTAGCAGACGATCTTATCCAGATTTAGCAGACACTCTTATCCAGAGCGACTTACATCTAGTGCATTCATCTCAAGACAGCTAGGTGGGGCGTTGGGGGAGGGGGGGGCATGGTTAGGACATTGCCAGCAGTAAGATTTGAGGTTGATTTCCAAAAAGACAGTTGCTGTAGCTTTCGAATGGTATGTCATTTTGTGTTTTTTGACAGTAATTGACGGGATGGATACCCCTTTAGCTGAACGGCCATTGTTTAGCAAGGTTTACTAAACAGGTGAAGAAGAGTTTGTAGAGATTCACAATACAATGTTGAACACTTTTACTGTTGTTGAGTAAAAAACTATGTTTACCTCAGCTCTAAACAAGGCATGAATTACATAACACACACTGTAAATACCATCCTTGAGTGTGACCACCAGTATAAGGTGAAAGCTTAAATAAAAAAAATAAAAAAACCTCCCAGAAATGCCTCGTTACCACTAAGTCACTGTGGCGACACCTTCAATGGGGGGTTGAAGGTAGAAGCTGGCTCTAATCGTCTAGGATCAGATTACCCTCAATCCTAACCTTCGCCATAAGAAGATGAACAAATACTTGAACTGGTATCAGTAGTTAGGGTTAACTTACCACTCGCTTAAGGGTAAAGTTCCCCCTTCAGTACAGATCTAGGATCAGTTTCCCCTACCCAATCCTAACCTTAACCATTAGTCGGGAAAATGCTAAAATGACCCAAGATCAGCGTCTAGGGACAACTTCACCCTGCTCCCTTACCGCTCTGCCTCTGTGGCGAGACTACGATGATGTCCATGAGACCCTCCACGTTGGCCAGGACCGTCTCCTTGCTGCGGCCAGTGTGTTTGTCCACACGCTGGATGGACTTAGTCTGCCAGTCCGTCCAGTAGATCCAACGGTCTTGCTGCGAGAGTCGGGAGAAAGGGGTTAGAGGGGAGGACACCGGCTTCAACTGGGGGAACAAGGTAGAGAAAAAGAGGAGAGAAAGAAACACAGACAAGGAGGAAGAGAGAGAGGGAGGAAGAAATGAAGGTCAGAGATGAAGGGAAGTAGAATGGTTCAGTTTTATGGTTCAGTATGAGTGGAGGAGGAGGTAGAGCAAGTGAGGCAGTGAACAAACAAGTGAGTGGAGGAGGAGTGAGAGAGAAAGTGAGTGGACGTGGCAGCCAGGGGGAGGGGTCAGGTGGTTGATTGAGAGCTGGGGGGTACCTGTGTGAGGGCGAAGGGGTGGGACACAGGGCTGATGAGGATTTGACGGAGCTTTCCGTTTAGGTCGGAACTCTCAATGCGGTCCAGGTGAGCATCCACCCAGAAGATCCTACACACACACACACACACACAGAGGAGTTAAACACACACATTCATAGTACATATACAGTGGGGGAAACAAGTATTTAGTCAGCCACCAATTGTGCAAGTTCTCCCACTTAAAAAGATGAGAGGCCTGTAATTTTCATCATAGGTACACGTCAACTATGACAGACAAAATTAGAAAAAAAATCCAGAAAATCACATTGTAGGATTTTTTATGATTTTCTCAATACTTTGTTATATACCCTTTGTTGTCAATGACACAGGTCAAACGTTTTCTGTAAGTCGTCACAAGGTTTTCATACACTGTTGCTGGTATTTTGGCCCATTCCTCCATGCAGATCTCCTCTAGAGCAGTGATGTTTTGGGGCTGTCGCTGGGCAACACAGACTTTCAACTCCCTCCAAAGATGTTCTATGGGGTTGAGATCTGGAGACTGGCTAGGCCACTCCAGGACCTTGAAATGCTTCTTACGAAGCCACTCCTTCGTTGCCCGGGCGGTGTGTTTGGGATCATTGTCATGCTGAAAGACCCAGCCACGTTTCATCTTCAATGCCCTTGCTGATGGAAGGAGGTTTTCACTCAAAATCTCACGATACATGGCCCCATTCATTCTTTCCTTTACACGGATCAGTCGTCCTGGTCCCTTTGCAGAAACAGCCCCAAAGCATGATGTTTCCACCCCCATGCTTCACAGTAGGTATGGTGTTCTTTGGATGCAACTCAGCATTCTTTGTCCTCCAAACACGACGAGTTGAGTTTTTACCAAAAAGTTATATTTTGGTTTCATCTGACCATATGACATTCTCCCAATCCTCTTCTGGATCATCCAAATGCACTCTAGCAAACTTCAGACGGGCCTGGACATGTACTGGCTTAAGCAGGGGACACGTCTGGCACTGCAGGATTTGAGTTCCTGGCGGCGTAGTGTGTTACTGATGGTAGGCTTTGTTACTTTGGTCCCAGCTCTCTGCAGGTCATTCACTAGGTCCCCCCGTGTGGTTCTGGGATTTTTGCTCACCGTTCTTGTGATCATTTTGACCCCACAGGGTGAGATCTTGCGTGGAGCCCCAGATCGAGGGAGATTATCAGTGGTCTTGTATGTCTTCCATTTCCTAATAATTGCTCCCAGAGTTGATTTCTTCAAACCAAGCTGCTTACCTATTGCAGATGCAGTCTTCCCAGCCTGGTGAAGGTCTACAATTTTGTTTCTGGTGTCCTTTGACAGCTCTTTGGTCTTGGCCATAGTGGAGTTTGGAGTGTGACTGTTTGAGGTTGTGGACAGGTGTCTTTTATACTGATAACAAGTTCAAACAGGTGCCATTAATACAGGTAACAAGTGGAGGACAGAGGAGCCTCTTAAAAAAGAAGTTACAGGTCTGTTTGTAGGTGACCAATTACTTATTTTCCACCATAATTTGCAAATAAATTCATAAAAAATCCTACAATGTGATTTTCTGGATTCTTTCTCCTCAATTTGTCTGTCATAGTTGACGTGTACCTATGATGAAAATGACAGGCCTCTCTCATCTTTTGAAGTGGGAGAACTTGCACAATTGGTGGCTGACTAAATACTTTTTTCCCCCAATGTACATACTAGGCAAAAATACTTGCAAGAGATATTAGACAGAGATGAGAGGGATTTAACAGGAATTGACATCAAAGCTATCCTATTAAGAGGCCAGAAAACTCCTGTACTGTACTATGATTAACTACACAAAACAGAATGTTCTGCAGAAAATAATTCAATTTTCTCGGCTGAGAGCTTTGCATGCTGTTAGTTCCTAATATTTTCAGTCTTTCTCTCCCTCTTTCCCGGTCTCTGGCTGTCACACTCTCCCTCCCACTCCCTCTGCAGGTTTACATTTATTGGGATGAGTCTTGTCCCGGAGGCAGAACTGAGCAATTTCTGCTAGATGGGCCAGCTGCAAAGTCAAAATTGGATAATATTGTAAAATTCATGAAAACAAAACTTTGCTTTTTGGTCTTAATTTAAAGTGAATTGAAGGGTTAAGCATTAGGGTTAGCAGTGTGGTTAAGGTTAGAGTTAAGGCTAGGCAGATTATATGACTTTGTGGCTGTGCCAGCTAGTGACGAAAAACACTAACCTGCGCTCTCTCTCCCTCTCCCCCTCCCTACCTCTCTTGTATCTCTGTCTGTTATTCCCTCCCTGTCTCCATCCCCCTCCCTACCACTCTCTTCCTCCCACTCTCTCTTTCTAACCTGCGTGTGTCGTAGTCCAGTGTGAGTCCGTTGGGCCACCCCAGGTCTGTGTTAATCAGAACTTTACGGTCTGATCCGTCTAGGTGTGCCCGCTCGATCTTAGCAATGTGACCCCAGTCTGTCCAGAACAGGTACCTAGGGAGACCAATGAAACAATAACAACCCAGTTCCCACATCCCGCCACCCACACACACAAACACGCATATATAAACACCCACAAAACCAATCTCTTCCACTACACCCTTCCACCCTCTTCCCTCAACCTTAACGCTTTCCCCCCTCTATCCCTCCTCCTCTCCCCTCTCTCACCCTTTGCTGGGAAACACAGCGATGGCCCTGGGTTCATCCAGGCTGTTGTTGACTAGTACTTTGCGGCTGGTCCCGTCCAGTCGGGCCACCTCGATGGTGTTGCGACCTGTGTCCGTCCAGTACATATTCCTGGTCACCCAGTCCACAGCCAGACCATCAGTGGTTTTCAGACCCTGGCTTATCACTGTCTCCATCCCTGTACCATCCAGGTTGGCCCGTCTGACCAGCACAGGAGAAGTTAAGTCAATCAATCAATCAACAAATCAATAAATTATATCAATTATTAAATCAAATCTTATTGGTACAGTGCCTTTCTATTGCTCAAATAAATTAATCACAAAGAGTTAAAACCACAAATAGTACGAAAAAGTGACAGTGACAAGTGAGTGACAGTGTATGTATTGTGTGTGTATACACTGAGTGTACAATCATTAGGAACACCTGCTCTTTACATGACATAGACTGACCAGGTGAATCCAGTTGAAAGCTATGATCCCTTACTGATGTCACCTGTTAAATCCACTTCAATCAGTGAAGGGGAGGACACAGGTTAAAGATGGATTTTTAAGCCTTGAGACAATTGAGACATGGATTGTGTATGTGTGCCATTCAGATGGTGAATGAGCAAGACAAAAGATGTAAGTGCCTTTGAACGGGATATGGTAGTAGGTGCCAGGCACACTGGTTTGAGTGTGTCTGTCACGTTCGTTGAAGGACGGGTCAGACCAAGGCGCAGCGTGAAATGCATACATGTTTATTATACAAAATAAACACACAAACAAAACAACAAACCAACGTAACGTGAAGTCCTCAGGCTAAACACAAAACAAGCTTACACACGGAACAAGATCCCACAACTAATGATTGCAAACAGGCTGCCTAAGTATGATCCCCAATCAGAGACAACGAGCGACAGCTGTCTCTGATTGGGAATCACACCCGGCCAAACATAGAAATACAACACCTAGAAAGTAAACATAGAACTCCACACCCTGACTCAACATACTAGAGTCCCATAAGTCAGGGCGTGACAGTACCCCCCCCCCCAAAGGTGCGGACTCCGACCGCACAAACCTGACATAACAAGGTAGGGTCCGGGTGGACATTCCGCCTCAGAGGCGGATCCGGCTCCGGGAGTGACGACCACATTCTCTCAGCCTCCCCGTTGCGCCCCTGGTCTGGTCTGGACCTCGGCGCACCGCTTCCCCTCTCCTTCCTCCCACGATGTACCAAGCCCTGTCTGGACCCTGGTGTGGGAGACTCCGAACCTGGAGAGGGGCTGACGTCTGGGTCTGGACTGGAGCCGCTGACCGGAGCTGGACTGGCTTGGTGCGAGGCGCAGGCACGGGCCGGACCGGACTAGGAACACGCACCACTGGCTTGGTGTGAGGAGCAGGCACGGGCCGGGCCGGACTGGCGACACGCACCACTGGCTTGGTGCGGGGAGCAGGCACGGGCCGGGCTGGACTGGGAACACGCACCACTGGTCTGGTGCGAGGAGCAGGAACGGGCCGGGCCGGACTGGAGACACGCACCACAGGTCTGGTGCGAGGAGCAGGAACGGGCCGGGCCGGACTGGGAACACGCACCACTGGTCTGGTGCGAGGAGCAGGAACGGGCCGGGCCGGACTGGATGCACGCAACTCATCGTCGTCGTCATCCTCCAACTCCTCAGTATAAAACTGTTCCCACTCTTCTTCCCATGGTCGTAGGGACTCAACCTGGAAACCCACCGGGTGCAGTGGTCGGGGCTCTTCTCTCTCGCTCCCCAACCACTCCTTTAGCCCCCCAAAATGTTTTTATTGGGGCTGCCTCTCGGGCTTCCTCCTCGGCCGGCGCCTTCTGTGTTGCCGTTGCTCCTCTCCTGCCTGGGCCTCCTTCTTTGCCCAGGGTCCTTTCCCCGCAAATATCTCCTCCCAAGACCAAATCTTCCCCACCTGTGTCCAGGGTGTTTGCTCCTGGGCACGCTGCTTGGTCCGTGTTTGGTGGTGGGATCTTCTGTCACGTTCGTTGAAGGACGGGTCAGACCAAGGCGCAGCGTGAAATGCATACATGTTCATTATACAAAATAAACACACAAACAAAACAACAAACCAACGTAACGTGAAGTCCTCAGGCTAAACACAAAACAAGCCTACACACGGAACAAGATCCCACAACTAATGATTGCAAACAGGCTGCCTAAGTATGATCCCCAATCAGAGACAACGAGCAACAGTTGTCTCTGATTGGGAATCACACCAGGCCAAACATAGAACTACAACACCTAGAAAGTAAACATAGAAATAACAACATAGAACTCCACACCCTGACTCAACATACTAGAGTCCCATAAGTCAGGGGGTGACAGTGTCAAGAACTGCAACACTGCTGGGTTTTTCACGCTCAGTTTCCCGTGTGTATCAAGAATGGTCCACCACCCAAAGGACATCCAGCCAACGGCAGGCCAGTGGTCGAAAACAGGTCATTGATGAAAGAGGACAGGAGGCTGACACGAATTGACGGACTACAGTTAGTCAACTGACAGTCCAGTACAACATTTGTCCCCAAATAAAATAATGCACAACTCGTCGTACCTTGACACAAATGGGGTATGGCAGCCGATGACCTTAGAGTTCCACTTCTTTCAGCAAAAAACAATAAACTGTGGTTGCAGTGGGCTAAGGAACGAAAACACTGGAAACTGGAGAATTGGAAAAACATTGCCTGGTCTGCTATTTCACGCTGAGTACATGCATCCATCATGTTGCGTGTCAACATTGCAGGCTGGTGGTGGTGGTGTGATGGTGTGGGGTGTGTTTTCATGGCACACATTGGGTCCCTTGATAAAAGTGGAGCTACGTTTGAATGCCACAGGATATCTGAACATCATTGCCAATCAGGTGCATCCCTTCATGGCAGCAGTGTATCCATCTGCAAATTGATTTTTTTCAGCTGGATAATGCCCCATGCCACAAGGCTAGGATTGTCCAGGAATGGTTCCACAAACATCAGTGAATTCAGCTTACTGCAGTGGCCTGCCCAGTCACCAGATCTCAATCCAATTGAGCATTCGTGGGATGAGATGTAACCATCTATTTGGTGTAGAGATCCACTACCAGCCAACTTGACACAACTGTGGGAAACATTGGTGTCAACATGGGCCAGCATCCCTGTGGAACGCTTTTGACACCTTGTAGAGTCCATGCCCCAACAAATTGAGGCTGTTCTGAGGGCAAAAGGGGGTGCAACTCAATATTAGGAAGGTGTTCCTAATGTTTTGAACACTTAGTGTATATTGTGTGTGAGCGTGTCTTTTTAGCATACCTGATAACATCGAGGCTGACATCGGTGTAGTACAGCTTCCCGTCCACACTGTCGTAGTCCAGTGAGATGACGTTGTGCAGCTCGGGCACGGGCACATGAACGTCCGTGTGGTCATTTGTGTCCAGGGAGATGCGTCGCACGCTGACCCGGTTGGAGAAGAGCAGGTAGGTCTCGGGGGAGTCGTCACATGACCTGGCATCCCCCTTGAGGAGGATGCCAGTAGGACAGGCACAGGAAGTACCGTTGGGTCGGGGCAGACACAGGTGGCTACAGCCCCCGTTCCTTCTACCACACTTATTGAAACCTGGAGAGGGGGAGGGAGGGGTGTGGGGGAGAGAGAGAGAGAGAGAGAGAGAGAGAGGGAGAGATGGTGTGTAAGAGAGAGAGAAAGAAGCAAACCAAGTCAGACTTTTGTTGCAGGTACACAAATAGGGGTAGCAACAGTATATTTACGGGTTTCATTACATTCCCATTACATACAGGCAACTGATTCCATTGAAAGTGAAGTGAGAGAGGGAAGACAAACAATAAATAGAAAATACAGGGGACAAAGGGAGGTAAGCAAACCGGTAAGTGCCACGCAATTCCAAGCACACACCAACCAAACAACCTTCCCAGATTATTTGCAGTCATGTGATTTTCTAAAATTAAATGACGACAAGTAAGGTCACTCCCATAGAATTATATGGTCACTCCAACTAAGGCCAACTTTGAATCGTTGATGTATCTGGCTTTTATGCGACATGCACAATAGCCTTGGGACGAGGTTAAACCAACGCAAACCCCTACCCACACCTTCCTCTATGCTGTTCCAAGGCCAGTGTGCCATTCGTGGGATGAGATGTAACCATCTAGCAAAAGCATTTTGCAAAAGCACTCACCCAGTGGCTTCTCTCTATCCACAGCCTGTATGTCCATGAGCCCAGGTAGGTTGCTGCGTACGGTGATGGTGTTGGCGCCGGTGGTTTTGTCAGCCCGCTGGATGCTGCGGCTCTGCCAGTCGGTCCAGTAGATGTGTGGTCCTAGTAGGGTCAGACCGTACGGGTGCTGGACCGGGGATACCAGGGTATGGCGGTTCAGCCCGTTCAGGTCTGCCGCCTCGATGCGCTACAGGAGGGTAAAACTTTGTTAATTCACTGACTCAATAGGCCGGTTTCTCAGACACAGAATAAGCCTAGTCCTGGATTTTAAAAACTATTTCAATTAAGATTATCCATTCTTCTTCTCCAATAAGAACACAGAATTGTCATTTCAGTGGCAAAATGCTTTTGCTATGGTGTGTCCTACTTTAAACATGACCCAGCTGTGGTAGAGCTGGGCTGGAACAAAAGCCTGCACTGCTTTTCGGACGGGGCGACTGACCTCTGTGTGCGCGTCGGCCCACAGTAGCTGTGAGCCGGCACTGTCGATGGCCAGTCCATTAGGCCAGCCTAGGTTGTTACTGATCAGAACCAAACGGTCCGAGCCATCCATCGATGACCGCTCCAGTTTAGCATGCTCCCCCCAATCTGTCCAGTACATATACCTGGAGGAGAGAGAGAGAGAGAGAAATGAGCAAGTCGTTAGCGACTGACAAAGTAGGGCTAACTATTGCCCAATCTAGGCTATTTAGAAAGTAAATTGCTGGGGTGTAATTCACGACGGGTCAACTTTTATTGACGAAAATATCGAAATACCTAAAACACACAGGAACCAACTCTCTCACAGGAACTAACTAACAGTCTGCATATGATTATTCAGTAAATTGATAGTAAAAATTACATTTTAATTTAAAAACAAGTGCAAAATCAGAACCTGGAGCTAAACACACTGCTCTGCACAGCGAATCTTAATTGACTGACAGCCAAAATAACTCCTTACCCCATCTCGTGGTAGAGGGCGATGGCTCGCGGGCTGTCCAGGTTCTGCCAGATCAGAACCTTCCTCATGGAGCCATCCAGGTTGGCCACCTCGATCCGGTTCGTTCCGGTGTCAGTCCAGTAGATCTTTCGGCCCACCGCATCCACCACCAGACCATCAGTGGTCATCAGACCTGGAGAACGAGAGAAAGAGAGAGGAAGAAGGAAGGAAGGAAGGAAAAGAAAGAAAGAGAGAAAGAAAAAGAAAGAAAGAGGAAGTGTGGAAGAAAGGAGCGAAGGAGATACAGTTAGGGAGAAGAGAGAGGATTAGAGGAAGTGAGAGAGAAAGGAGAGATAAGTATAGAAGTTGAAATATTTCTGTGCTACAGGTCATTTGTTTTACATAATAGATTACTATTCCTCTGTAATACAGCAGAAAGACAAAAAAGACACTAGCCTAGTACTATCTGTAATATGATTCAGATATGTTTTCCTTTATGAAATAAAGCTGATTGATTATTTCCCTCACCTGTAGCGATGATATCCTCATGAGCCGTCCCATTCATGTTAGCTCTACTCACCTTCTTCAATGTGCTGTCTGACCAGTACACTTTACCTGCAGGGGGCAGTAGACACACACTCATCAAGGTTACAAAGACATACTGTTAGTCACTGTTTACTGTTAGTGCGTGCAAATGGAACAGCGTGTGCACATCAGTGGAGGCTCCTCAGAGGAGGAAGTGGAGGACCATCCTCAATGAATTTCATAAAAATTTAAATAGTGAAACATTAAAAAGTTATCCTTTATAGATAAAACTATACTAACTATATTCACATCACCAAATAATTAATTAAAACACACTGTTTTGCAATGAAGGTCTACAGTCGCCTCAAAAGCACTCTCTGGGGTAGTACCATTGACTTCAATACAAAACCTAGGACTTACACAGTTATTATGACAACTTCCGGAGGACGCCCACCAACCTATCAGAGCTCTTGCAGCATAAACCGGCATGTTGTTCACCCAATCAAAGAATCAGAGAACAAATACATTTCTTCAAAAATGAAGGAGAAGCAAGAGAGAGAGAGAGCGAGCTAGCTATATTTTGTTGTATTTCTTTCACTTTCCCTTACTTAGCTAATTAATGCTATCCAACACTGGAACTCTTCCAAGTCAAGATAAGCTTTTGGTTTTATTAATTTATTTTCACCGGGGCCCGCCGGTGTAACTGCTAAACTGCTTGCTGTACATTGTACTGCATGATTGTAGCGGGTTTACTAATGCGTTAGTTTTAGTAGCTATGTTGACTATGACATTAGCTAATATGGTGACAACGATGTGTAGCGGTTAGCGGTTTGGCTTGGAAAGGTTTTTTCGCCTGGTCACAGACAGCTGTTGTGTTGCGCAATGAAGTCCACAAGCGAAGGGAAAAGGAGAGAGGACAGCGTAAATGCGAGAAGGAAATATACAATGAGCAAAGTGATCATGCTGTTTGTATGTGGCTTCTATGAAAGTGAACTGTGGGTGGGTGATCAGGGGTGTACTCATTCCACCGGTTCTGTTGAAAAACTTTTCTTAAGAGGAAGAAAACGGAACGGGGATAAACATACCTGCATTTTTTCCAATAGAAACTCTTGTTTGCAACTGCTGAACTAATGATTACACCCTAGATCAGCTAGATGTAGGGAAAAGTGTGCAAGGCAGTATTGAATGCGTCATTCACTGTCTGTCACCTTGATTACTAAAACATTTCTCTCAACCTGTGCACGTACGTGGTAAACTTTCATTGGTAGGATAGGTTGTAGAAACCTCATGATGGTTATTGGGAACATTTTTGTATCATGTAGTAGCCTAAACCTATCAATGTTACATTGAGCTGGGTGAATAAAATATGAATGACAGCCATCCAATATGCTGTAATATAAATAAGGCCATGCTCATTGAAAAAAATGTTGTGCTCCCTCATCTTAAATGGCACTGACCACCAGATCAAAAATAAAAAAATGACACTGTTTTGTCAAAGGACACTGATGATGAAGCCCTTTCGGGCTAAATATCTGGTCTGAAAGATGGAATACATATTTTATTTTTTTTACTGCAAAAACTAAGTGCAGACCTTCCTCATTTTCCTGTTCATACCACACTGAGATCACAGAAAAGCTGAAACACACGCACAGATGCACACACATACACACCCTCTTTGGGGTCCACCCCGATGGCGATGGTGTTTTTCATGGATCCGTTGACAGCCAGCACCACATCAGCAAAGTAGGGGATATCCAGAGAGACCATCCTGATATCGGTCCGCCGTGCAAAGATAAGGAAACTACTCATCCCTACAACCAAGAGACACAACACTGTCAGTTGAACTAAGCTTATGTGGCATTTGTAAGTGATATTCTTTAAGAATCAATGGGCTGTAAATACTGATTCACATCTTGGGCCTTGACGGTGCAGGTAGTAATTAAAGGAATGTCAGCAGTAACGTTTTCAAGATAGAGCACTTACAGTACAAAGCAAAGCGTGTGATGATAATGCAAAACACATTATCATCACACTTTTAGATTTTTACTGAAAGTGCTCCATCTTGAAAACTTTACTGCTGACATGCACGCTTGTTGGGACCATATCAACAGCGGACTAATTAACAAAATACTAAACTACGTTTTTTTTTCTCTCGTTTAAATCATGGATGAGACAATATTTTGTTATATCAATTAACCATTGTTATCAATCTATTTGTGGTATCTTGGAAGACGTAGTTTATTTACAAACATCAATATATCTGTATCTCTGTGATGATATATATGATATAGTGTTGTTTTTAAAAAGTTGTTTTAACCTTTATTCTACCAGGTAGTCATACTGAGACCAAGGTCTCTTTTATAGAAGAGCCCTGAATTTCAGAAAATACAAAATGCAAGCAGAAACAGAACAAGGTCATAAAACATAAACACATTAATCAGTAATAAGGTCCTCAATCAGGTGTCTAAATTGCCCCAGAGGCACCAAAACATCCAATGTACCATGGGTTGTTGTACAATGGGTGCTGGTAGTATAATAATATGACATTGTTGCTATGCTACCGTGTGTGCAGGTCTTTCCGTCCAGCTGAAGGTTGATGCCAGTAGGACAGGTACAGCTGGAGCCTTTAGGGGGTGGGGCCAACAGACACAGGTGACTGCAGCCCCCATTATTCACCGCACAGGGGGTCCGCACTAGAGAGAGAGGGATAGAGGGGGGAGAGAGCGCAATATAAAATTATTCAACATGTAAATGTAAGATTATAGTATATGTTGCCCACTCACAAACTATTGCAACAATGACATCTATTTCTCACTCATTTAACAGTTGAGAGTTTAAAAATGATCTCAAACACAATTTAACCGGGCGCTCTAGACTAGAACCTCCATGAGGTCTGTGCAGCAGGCTGAACATTTGACATCCCTACTCTGATAAGTGCTGCTTCAGCCTGGTATGAGCCCCAGGTGCTTTTTTCCCTCTGAACCACATATCTAGGATCAGTTTACCTGGTCCCTAATCCCCCTAGTGACAGGGAGGGACAGTGGACCTGGTGTTGGGGGTGGGGGTCTAGTATCTTGTCACAAAATACTCAGAAGGCGGCCAACAGGTCATGCACACGCACACACACCTGTGGTACGGTAGCGGTGGAACATGTGAATATCCATGAGGTTCTCCAGGTTCTCGGCGAGTGTCTGTCGTCCCAGGCCAGTCATTTTGTTGGCACTCTGGATGCTCTTGGACTGCCAGTCCGTCCAATAGAGCTTCTCCTCATGCAGAGTCAGCCCAAAGGGGTGGGGTAACTGACTGCCAATCAACACCTGGACACCAATGGAGGGGAGAGGGGCGGGGAATAAAAATAAATATATTAGCCAGTAGTCTGATTTACAGAGTAAAAAGCCTCACTTGATTAAATACCCATCCAACAAACAAAAATATATTGAAAATAAGCTAAAACTTCAAAAGACTATCCCTTCAAGACCACCTCACCTGTCTGTCTGAGCCGTCAAAGTTGCCAAACTCGATGGTCTTCATCCCGGCGTCGGCCCAGTACAGGCGCTGTGTTTGATAGTCAATTGCCAGTCCGTTAGGCCACGTCAGGTTGGAAGAGATGATGACGATACGGCTGGATGCGTCCATCCCTGCCTGCTCTATCTTAGGACTCACACCCCAGTCTGTCCAGTACATGTATCTATGGTACACAGGGAAAATCATGCATCAGTAAACTGTACATGTATGTGGTATGCAAAAGTCATCTGTATACTGTATGTTCAGATTAGGTGTCTGTGGTAAACAACAAAATCCATGCTGCGCTAACGTTTTAGTATTTTACCAACTTATTGGACTGCTGGAAAAAAAAGGTGTTTTCACACGCTACTCTGTAAACTATTGTCAGAGGTGTCATTGACATCTGACGCCTGATATTGACCCTTGACCTCTGACTCACCCTCCAATTGGGTCAACCACGATGTCCCTGGGTCGGTCCAGATTCTCCCAGATCAGGACGGTACGCATGCTCCCGTCTGCATTAGATACTTCGATACGATCTGTACCTGATCTCACACACACACACACACGCACACAATTCATTATGGTTCGTACAACAAATTACTCAATAAAGACTTGTCAATAAAGACTTCCTGGTAGTCTATAGCTGACATGATACACAAACGGAAGTTTGTACCACTACCCTATAGTAATTTAAATCTAGAACACCGGTACAGTTAAGGATTCTTACCTGCGTCGGTCCAGTAGAGTTTGTTGGTCACCCAGTCAATAGCCAGACCGGCTGGACTTTCCAGACTGGTGTCCACCACCACCTGACACACACAATAACAACTCATTACAATACAGTACAGTAACTTCAATGAAATACTCCCCCATTGCAACAAGGTCAAACAGCTGTGAAATTAACTGTGATACCAAACTCTCATCAATAGGTGGCGATATTTGGTTAAAAGTAAAGTGCAAGGGACTTTTAGCAATACTCTGATCTCATCAAAACATCAACCACTATAACACTAAACTGTTTTCTTCTCTATAACTAGCTATTTTACTTGTAATGATCTTGATGGGTGGTTGTCTCATCTACTTTAGTTGAATGCACATTCCATTGTACAGTAAGTGGCTCTGGATAGGAGCATCTGCTAAGAAAGTAATATGGGGCAGAACTGACCTCCTGCTTGGAGCCGTCCCATTGGGCCCGGTTGATGGAGTCGGTGGTGACATCCGTCCAATAGATGAAGCCCTCCTCAGCGTGCCAGTCCAGTGCCACGGCGTTGCGTACGTCGGCCAGCGGGATGACATCATCCGACATGTCCTCGGTGTCAAAGCTGATTCGTCGGATGTCCGTCCTTCGGGCAAAAAGCAGGAACTTGTCAAGACCTGATCAAAGACCAAAGGTCTTCTGTCAGTGCTCTAGGATTAACAACGGGGTCATCACAACACACACAACACAACAAGGCTCTGTTTCAATTGTCCACACTAGCGTACCCCTTAGAATTAAGAAATGTATTGGGCATTCTAGTGTGGACAATTGGAACCTAACTAAACTAACACATGGTTTAAAGGGCAATTCCGCCACCTTTCAACCTCATATTCATTATCTCCAGCACCAAACCAGTGTCTACATATGTGAAAACAGCTAGATAAGAAGCTAGATAAGAAGAAAGGTCCTAAAAAATGCTTGTCTGTGACTTCACAGGGTAGGATTAAAAGTAAGAAAAACTGTGATTTTCAAAACCTGCAACAAGTTTCTAGCCAGAGGGAGGGTATTTTCTTGCTCCCCACGTCACCGCAAATCTCATAGTGTTTGAAAATCACTGTTTAATTATTTATTTTTTTGACTTTATATTTTGTTCTATAAAACACAGAAATATGCTGTTTTCACATATGTAGATACTGGTATTGTGCTGGAGATAATGAAACATAGGTTTAAAAGTGGTGTAGTCGCCCTTTAACATCAGCTAACTGGACTGAAAATTTATTAGCAAACATTTGAGTTTATATTTAGAATAAAGTAATGACTAAATTAACACAAAAAGATTTACAACTCTAAATCATCACATTAAAATGTCAACAAATATTATGTTATTCTACATAGAGTGTGTTCTTGTAGGCCAGTAAGTATACTCACTCAGGGCACAGTTATGCTGGTCCACTTTCTTGAAGCCCGTGGGGCAGTCGCAGGTATAGGTCTTGTTGCCAGGGAGACAGAGGTGGCTGCAGCCCCCGTTGTTGGTCCCACATCGGTTACGCCCACCTGGAGAAAAGAGGAGGGGAGAGAGGTTAGAAGCACTGAATGAGTGAGTGACTGAGTGAGTGTGCAGGTGTGTTACTGACTAACAGAGTGCATCTGTGGGTGGTGTGTGTGTGTGTGTGTGTGTGTGTTTGTGTGCGTATGACAGAGTGTGTGTGTATTAGATTGTGTGTGCGTTCATGCATGCGTCTGACTGACCTGCGGGCTGTCTCTGCGGGTGCAGTGTATGTATATCCATGGGGAAGTGCAGCTTGTTTCTGATGATCTCCTGGTTCTTGCCCGTGAACTTGTTGGCACTGTTGATGCTCTTGGTGTGCCAGTCTGTCCAGTACAGGCTATCCTCAAATACCGTGATGGCAAATGGATGGGGCAAGCCTGGATAGAGAGAGAGTAAGAGAGAGAGAGAGAGAAAGACAAAGAGAGAGAGATAGAGACAAATATTTGTATTGAAAGAAGCATATGTTGTCTTTATTTCTGAAACACAAGAACATCATTGGAACCTTCTCGTTGACCCTTCAAAGGAATTAGACAAGTGGTATAGAAGGAGGGGGGTTACATGATTTCAAACAACAAGCACCCATTGGATCAGCAACTAAACAACACACAGTCACACACAAATCCCTAAACAGTTCCTTCGCAAACTAAGACAAAACACCAAATAAAACCAATCTGGCGTAAAGGAACAATTATCTTCAAAGCAAAATAGCACAAAGTTGGACAAGATCTGATTCCTCACACCATCAAATGAGGATGAGTTAATGTTGTTGTCTTTTCAATTTAGTGACACATAAGGCAACCCCCCTCTATTGAAAAAGTACCCAGAACAGAGCAGTGGTTCTGGCAGATTTCACGGTGTCCCCTATTGTATTCAGGCTTAATCAGAGCTGGTTGGAGTTAGCCTGTTTCTTATTAGCCACTCGCTAATGACATAAGCTTTGGGAGTTAAGTGCTAGCTCTATAGATTTCTTCTGAGAAAAAAGTCCCTGTTTGAATACTTACAGGAAGGAGGGAGGGATTGACCAAAGAAAGGAAGGAAGGAAGGGAACAATGATTTGGTCATTTAAATAGAGCCACAGTCTTTGGTGGAGAGCATGAGTGGAACACTTCCATACAATCGTCCCTTCATTCATTCGCCTAGCTACAGTGGCCCTATTGGCCAGATTGCCTATATTTTTTACGAAGCACAGAGAACCACAGAGAGCGCTGAATACGCTCAACTGATGGATGGAAAGAACATAGTTTTTCCCCTCGTTTATTTCTGTTGGTGGTGCACAGTTTGTGGTGAGCTTGCTGCCATAAAGGTCTTACACAGGTTTGGCATTTTATACCAGGATTTTACAGTGGGGGTGTAAATGAAGAATGGTGAAAGACCAAACCCGTGGAGAGAGGAGAATGACAATGGGTCTGTGTGTGTGTGCATTTGTGTGTGAGAAAGAGAGACAGTAGAGTACTGATGCAATTATTTTCTCTCTCTCTCTCTCCAAGATATTACCTAACTCTTAATGTAAATGAATACTCAGATACATACTTAAAGTATCATACCCGTCAGAAAAAAACTAAATAACATTAGCTTCAGGGAAAGATTGGTATTTATTCTCTCTCTCATGTCTCTCCATCTGTCTATTTTTTCTTTAGGTCTCCAGGTGTGTGTAGGCTGATACTTGGTGTGTGTGTGTTACTGATGTTACCTTCAAGGAGACACATGGTTAGACATGAGTGTGAAGGGGAGTCATAGAGTTGGATTGACCCTCTCCTCTCTCTTTCAAGGACAGCTAGCAGGAACACTGGTGGTATGTGGGCCTACTTTCTCTTTTCTGTCTCTCAGTTTTCTGTCTCTGGTCTAAGGGACAGCTGGCCCAGAAGCTGTAAGGCAACGGGGGACCAGCAGCTGTAAGGCAACGGGGAACCTTCCATGGGGGTCTACCCTGCACCCACATGTAACCTCTCCCCTCTCTGTCCCCGCTCTTCTCCTCAACTCCCTCACTCGCTCTATTGTGTCCTTCTCTGTCTCTCCCCTACCTCCTTTTCACCCCCCCCCCCACACCTACCTCACCCCTGAAGGTGCACAGGTGTGCTCAGAGGATAATGGTGTCACCCACATCACTCTCCATATACCATGACAAAGGAGCAGGCATGCCTCCAAATGTTTCTCAAACGAACACACACACACACACACACGTCCCATTTGTTCTGCCTGTTGTCTGAGCAAACAGAGGGCCTAGTGGAGGTACAGGGCCAATTACAGGTTTTTATCCCGAGAGCACACATCATTAAGGGCTGCTCACACAGGGCTGAACGAGTACCCTCTACACCCCTGTCCTCCTCCCCCTATCACCCCTCATGCACCCCTCCTCCTCTAATCAAACACTCACCCAGGGCAGTGGGTACCCCTCCTTTTCCTCTACCAAAAGCCCTTCCTTCTATTCATCCTCCCCTACAAAAAACATCTCACTTCTCTTCCACCCTCAAAAATCCTAAACGTTTTAACACTTATCCCAACAAAACTTTGATGGACCCATAAGCCACTCGAAGTGTCGTATTCCGGAGTTGTGTTTGTGGAAGCTTCTTACAGGTTAGATAATATATACATTTACATTTTAGTAA
The DNA here is from genome assembly GCF_020615455.1 of Coregonus clupeaformis. Lineage (NCBI taxonomy): Eukaryota > Metazoa > Chordata > Actinopteri > Salmoniformes > Salmonidae > Coregonus > Coregonus clupeaformis. Next base: position 606,503 of record NC_059204.1, on the reverse strand, counting down.
TTTAGCAGACACTCTTATTCAGAGCGACTTATATACACTCATTGGCCAGTTTATTAGGTAAACCCATCTAGTACCGGGTCAGACCCCTCTTTGTTCCCAGAACAGCCTGAAGTCTTCAGGTCATTCTACAAGGTGTCGGAAACGTTCCACAGGGATGTTGGTCCATGTTGACGCGATGGCATCACACAGTTGCTGCAGATTGGACAGTGGTACATTTATGCTGCGAACAGACAATTCCATCTCATCCCAAAGATACTCTATTGGGTTGAGGTCTGGGGACTGCGCAGACCTGAACTCGCTGTCATGTTCCAGGCTATGTTTATCCACTCCTCAATTGTACAGTGTTGGTGATCGCGTGCCCACTGGAGCCGCTTCTTCTTGTTTTTAGCTGATAGGAGTGGAACCTGGTGTGGTCGTCCGCTGCAATAGCCCATCCATGACAAGGATCAACGAGTCGTGCGTTCTGTGATGCCGTTCTGCACACCACTGTTGTACTGCACCATTATTAGTCTGTTTGTAGCCAGCCTGTTAGCTTGCACAAATCTATTTTTTTATTTTTTATTTTTTTTGGGGGGGTAGATCATCTTAATATTGGAGATATATTGTAACTTCCATCAATGTAATTGTCTGCATTACTTCCAATCCCCCATGTTTTTTATATATATATTCCCCTTTATTACTTTTCAACCCCGCCATCCTTTCCCTACTTGGGGTAAATTAGTGAACAACAATGCTTAGGCCTCTACTTCCAACTTATACTTACTATCTACATTTTATGGACACAGTCAATTTTACAATAATTCAATTTTATTTGTTTTTGCTCCTGAACTTCTACTCTCAACCTCGCCGATCATTTTCATGATCTCCATCCGGTTTGCTTCTATATGCCATATCTTTCTAACTGTGCTCTTTCCCAAAAGCTCCCAACATACAACCTATATACTTATTAAGGACACAGTATGCTTACATTATTAGTTATCTTTTTATTATTTGTTGTTATTTATTATTAGTCCCATCCTTCAACTCTATTCAACACCTCCCATCTATCTCTTAACACCATCCATATATGATTTCTATTTGCCATATATATATATATATATATATATATATATATATATATATATATATATATATATATATATATATATTCTTGCACGATTCTTGCCATTCTCCTTCGACATCTCTCATCAACAAGCTGTTTTCGCCCACAGGACTGCCGCTGATGGATGTTTTTTGTTTGTTGCACCATTCTCGGTAAACCCTAGACAATGTCGTGCGTGAAAATCCCAGGAGGGCAGCTGTTTCTGAGATACTGGATCCAGTGCACCTGGCACCAACGATCATACCACGCTCAAAGTTGCTTAGGTCATTCGTTTTGCCCATGCTAACGTTCAATAAAACAGTAACTGAATGCCTTTGATCAGGGCTGTCCCCGACAAAAATAAATCAAGAGTCATCTGTTCTTTCAAACAATCGATTGGTCAAAATCTTTAAATGTGTATTTTTGCCTATATAGACACATCCTACAGTGGGGAAAAAAAGTATTTAGTCAGCCACCAATTGTGCAAGTTCTCCCACTTAAAAAGATGAGAGAGGCCTGTAATTTTCATCATAGGTACACGTCATCTATGACAGACAAAAATGAGGAAAAAAAATCCAGAAAATCACATTGTAGGATTTTTTATGAATTTATTTGCAAATTATGGTGGAAAATAAGTATTTGGTCAATAACAAAAGTTTCTCAATACTTTGTTATATACCCTTTGTTGGCAATGACACAGGTCAAACGTTTTCTGTAAGTCTTCACACACTGTTGCTGGTATTTTGGCCCATTCCTCCATGCAGATCTCCTCTAGAGAAGTGATGTTTTGGGGCTGTCGCTGGGCAACACAGACTTTCAACTCTCTCCAAAGATTTTCTATGGGGTTGAGATCTGGAGACTGGCTAGGCCACTCCAGGACCTTGAAATGTTTCTTACGAAGCCACTCCTTTGTTGCCCGGGCGGTGTGTTTGGGATCATTGTCATGCTGAAAGACCCAGCCACGTTTCATCTTCAATGCCCTTGCTGATGGAAGGAGGTTTTCACTCAAAATCTCACGATACATGGCCCCATTCATTCTTTCCTTTACACGGATCAGTCGTCCTGGTCCCTTTGCAGAAAAACAGCCCCAAAGCATGATGTTTCCACCCCCTTGCTTCATAGTAGGTATGGTGTTCTTTGGATGCAACTCAGCATTCTTTGTCCTCCAAACACGACGAGTTGAGTTTTTACCAAAAAGTTATATTTTGGTTTCATCTGACCATATGACATTCTCCCAATCCTCTTCTGGATCATCCAAATGCACTCTAGCAAACTTCAAACGGGCCTGGACATGTACTGGCTTAAGCAGGGGGACACGTCTGGCACTGCAGGATTTGAGTCCCTGGCGGCGTATTGTGTTACTGATGGTAGGCTTTGTTACTTTGGTCCCAGCTCTCTGCAGGTCATTCACTAGGTCCCACCGTGTGGTTCTGGGATTTTTGCTCACCGTTCTTGTGATCATTTTGACCCCACGGGGTGAGATCTTGCGTGGAGCCCCAGATCGAGGGAGATTATCAGTGGTCTTGTATGTCTTCCATTTCCTAATAATTGCTCCCACAGTTGATTTCTTCAAACCAAGCTGCTTACCTATTGCAGATTCAGTCTTTCCAGCCTGGTGCAGGTCTACAATTTTGTTTCTGGTGTCCTTTGACAGCTCTTTGGTCTTGGCCATAGTGGAGTTTGGAGTGTGACTGTTTGAGGTTGTGGACAGGTGTATTTTATACTGATAACAAGTTCAAACAGGCGCCATTAATACAGGTAACGAGTGGAGGACAGAGGAGCCTCTTAAAGAAGAAGTTACAGGTCTGTGAGAGCCAGAAATCTTGCTTGTTTGTAGGTGACCAAATACTTATTTTCCACCATAATTTGCAAATAAATTCATTAAAAATACTACAATGTGATTTTCTGGATTATTTTTTCTGAATTTGTCTGTCATAGTTGACGTGTACCTATGGTGAAAATTACAGGCTCTCTCATCATTTTAAGTGGGAGAACTTGCACAATTGGTGGCTGACTAAATACTTTTTTTCCCCACTGTATGTGTTAATAAAATCAACTACAGTTCAAGTCGGAAGTTTACATTCACTTAGGTTGGAGTCATTAAAACTAGTTTTTCAACCACTCCACAAATTTCTTGTTAACAAACTATCGTTTTTGCAAGTCGGTTAGGACATCTACTTTGTGCATGACACAAGCAATTTTTTCCAACAATTGTTTACAGACAGATTATTTCACTTATAATTCACTGTATCACAATTCCAGTGGGTCAGAAGTTTACATACACTAAGTTTACTGTGCCTTTAAACAGCTTGGAAAATTCCAGAAAATGGTGTCATGACTTTAGAAGCTTCTGACAGGCTAATTGAAATAATTTGCATCAATTGGAGGTGTACCTCTGGATGTATTTCAATGCCTACCTTCAAACTCAGTGCCTTTTTGCTTGACATCATGGGGAAATCAAAAGAAATCAGCCAAGACCTCAGAAAAACAATTGTAGACCTCCACAAGTCTGGTTCATCCTTGGGAGCAATTTCCAAACGCCTGATGGTACCACGTTCATCTGTACAAACAATAGTACGCAAGTATAAACACCATGGGACCACGCAGCTGTCATACCGCTCAGGAAAGAGACGCGTTCTGTCTCCTAGAGATGAATGTACTTTGGTGCGAAAAGTGCAAATCAATCCCAGAATAACAGCAAAGGACCTTGTGAAGATGCTGGAGGAAACAGGTACAAAAGTATCTATATCCACAGTAAAACGAGTGCTATATCGACATAACCTGAAAGGCCGCTCAGCAAGGAAGAAGCCACTGCTCCAAAACTGCCATAAAAAAGCCAGACTACGGTTTGCAACTGCACATGGGGACAAAGATCATACTTTTTGGAGAAATGTCCTCTGGTCTGATGAAACAAAAATAACAGTTTGGCCATAATGACCATCGTTATGTTTGGAGGAAAAAGGGGGTTGCTTGCAAGCCGAAGAACACCATCCCAACTGTGAAGCACGGGGGTGGCAGCATCATGCTGTGGGGGTGCTTTACTGCAGGAGGGACTGGTGCACTTCACAAAATAGATGGCATCATGAGGAAGGAAAATTATGTGGATAAATTGAAGCAACATCTCAAGATATCAGTCAGGAAGTTAAAGCTTGATCGCAAATGGGTCTTCCAAATGGACAATGACCCCAAGCATACTTCCAAAGTTGTGGCAAAATATCTTAAGGACAACAAAGTTAAGGTATTGGAGTGGCCATCATAAAGCCCTGACCTCAATCCTATCGAAAATGTGTGGGCAGAACTGAAAAAGCGTGTGCAAGCAAGGAGGCCTACAAACCTGACTCAGTTACACCAGCTCTGTCAGGAGGAATGGGCCAAAATTCACCCAACTTATTGTGAGAAGCTTGTGGAAGGCTACCCAAAACGTTTGACCCAAGTTAAACAATTTAAAGGCAATGCTACCAAATACTAATTGAGTGTATGTAAACTTCTGACCCACTGGGAATGTGATGAAAGAAATAAAAGCTGAAATAAATCATTCTCTCTACTATTATTCTGACAGTTCACATTCTTAAAATAAAGTGGTGATCCTAACTGACCTAAAACAGGGCATTTCTACTAGGATTAAATGTCAGGAATTGTGAAAAACTGAGTTTAAATGTATTTGGTTAAGGTGTATGTAAACTTCCGACTTCAACTGTATATGTAGGCTATTGAGCTTGTCTGGTGTTTTATTAAGCACAATGTGATAAAATAACTAAGACAGACAAATGACTCAAGAAGTAGCCAGAGATCAAGATAGCCTAACCAGAAGAAAAAAACCTGTTCCCGACCCTCCTCCTTCAGCTACTGCTGGCCTTCGCAGATTCTGCCATTAAGCTCCTGAAGTTGCCGGTAAAAGGCTACACCAGGGGTCGGTAACCTGTTCCATTTGAAGTGCCAATTTATCTTACAATTTCTTCCGATCTGCGTGCTAGTTATGATTTTTATATTCACATTTTCATGGAACAGTTTCATTTAATTCATAATCAAGTCTTCGTATCTCAAAATCATTATCATGTGGTTAATCAAAATTCTAAAAGTAACTTCTATTACCATTGCCAACTATGTAAAAATTGCCTACATAAAGCCAACAAATAAAAAAATTGCAGCCTGCAGGTAGAAAACATCCTGATAAAAATAAATGTCCTATAAATCCTATATTGGCTACGCATGGCCTGTCTGAAGGGAACTTGAAACATTGTTCCAACTATCAACTTGGTCCGGCCTGAACCTAGCACTAGAAAACTTGCAACATTGTATAAAATATTCTGGCCCCTCAGAGTTTCCCGCACCAGTGAGCTCCGGACACAGCTGTAGGCTATTTGTGCAAGGGATAAGAAGTATTCAGGTAGGCTTATTTTATGACGTTTCCAGCGGATCAGAGCATGACATTCTCCCCCCCCCCTCACACCAAGTAGAGAGTGGAGTGGTTATCGAAAGAGAGCTGGAAAGATTTTTTAAATAGGCTACGTTGAGGAACTATTGTCATTCTCATTGGATGTAAAAACAGACTTTGTTTACTTGCTGTTTGAGGTGAAGAAAAAAATCATTTGAGAAGCTCCACAGTGATGGCGAGTTAAGACAATCAGAAATACTATGAGATCCCCAAATGGGCACATTTAGAGGCAAACATTTGTGCACAGGCCAGGAAGCCTAGGCCTACCTCTATGCATAATCAGGTGTACATCCTTACTCACTCTTACAAATAAAATGCAATGAATAAATTGACAACTCATAAATTAAATTAAATAAATCAAAACTTGTTCCTCACAAGTGTAGCCTAGGCCAAGGCCACACTGACTCATTGTACCTAATAAACTGGGTGGTGAGTGTATGTGCCATTTAGCAGACGCTTTTAACCAAAGCAACTTACAGTCATGCCTGCATGCATCTTTTGTATGGGTGACCTCAGCGAGAATCGAACCTACAGTCCTTGGCATTGCATACTAAGCCAGACAGGACCAGGCTGTGATAAACAGTGAACATACCTATTTATCGCCTCTGTTTTTAGATGGAGACTGAGGAGGACCTCTACTCCTGTCTCGCTTTGTTATGACCGACTGGTGTTCTGCACCGACTGCTGATTTGCCTCTGCAGAGCTGGAATTCTCTCTGCCCAGTTGGAATACCGAGCGGAATTGTGGCTGTGGCGAAGCCCAATGGTGTGTCCCAAATCGCACCTTATTCCCTAAATAGTCCTCTACTTTTGACCAGAGCCCTATGGGGGGATTAGGGTGCCCTATATTGGGCTCCTGAGTGGCATCTCAGTGCTTGAGGCGTCACTACAGACCCCCTGGTTCGATTCCAGGCTGTATCACAACCGGCCGTGATTGGGAGTCCCATAGGGCGGCGCATAATTGGCCGAGCGTCATCCGGGTTTGGCCGGTGTAGGCAGTCATTTTAAATAAGAATTTGTTCTTAACTGACTTGCCTAGTTAAAAAAAGGTAAAATATAAATATATATATACAATGAGGGAAAAAGTATTTGATCCCCTGCTGATTTTGTACGTTTGCCCACTGACAAAGAAATGATCAGTCTATAATTGTAATGGTAGGTTTATTTGAACAGTGAGAGACAGAATAACAACAAAAAAATCCAGAAAAACGCATGTCAAATATGTAATAAATTGATTTGCATTTTAATGAGGGAAATAAGTATTTGACCCCCTCTCAATCAGAAAGATTTCTGGCTCCCAGGTTTCTTTTATACAGGTAACGAGCTGAGATTAGGAGCACACTCTTAAAGGGAGTGCTCCTAATCTCAGCTTGTTACCTGTATAAAAGACACCTGTCCACAGAAGCAATCAATCAATCAGATTCCAAACTCTCCACCATGGCCAAGACCAAAGAGCTCTTAAAGGATGTCAGGGACAAGATTGTAGACCTACACAAGGCTGGAATGGGCTACAAGACCATCGACAAGCAGCTTGGTGAGAAGGTGACGACAGTTGGTGCGATTATTTGCAAATGGAAGAAACACAAAATAACTGTCAATCTCCCTCGGCCTGGGGCTCCATGCAAGATCTCACCTCGTGGAGTTGCAAAGATCATGAGAACGGTGAGGAATCAGCCCAGAACTACACGGGAGGATCTTGTCAATGATCTCAAGGCAGCTGGGACCATAGTCACAAAGAAAACAATTGGTAACACACTACGCCGTGAAGGACTGAAATCCTGCAGCGCCCGCAAGGTCCCCCTGCTCAAGAAAGCACATATACATGCCCGTCTGAAGTTTGCCAATGAACATCTGAATGATTCAGAGGAGAACTGGGTGAAAGTGTTGTGGTCAGATGAGACCAAAATCGAGCTCTTTGGCATCAACTCAACTCATCGTGTTTGGAGGAGGAGGAATGCTGCCTATGACCTCAAGAACACCATCCCCACTGTCAAACATGGAGGTAGAAACATTATGCTTTGGGGGTGTTTTTCTGCTAAGGGGACAGGACAACTTCACCGCATCAAAGGGACGATGGACTGGGCCATGTACCGTCAAATCTTGGGTGAGAACCTCCTTCCCTCAGCCAGGGCATTGAAAATGGGTCGTGGATGGGTATTCCAGCATGACAATGACCCAAAACACACGGCCAAGGCAACAAAGGAGTGGCTCAAGAAGAAGCAAATTAAGGTCCAGGAGTGGCCTAGCCAGTCTGTGGAGGGAGCTGAAGGTTCGAGTTGCCAAACGTCAGCCTCGAAACCTTAATGACTTGGAGAAGATCTGCAAAGAGGAGTGGAACAAAATCCCTCCTGAGATGTGTGCAAACCTGATGGCCAACTACAAGAAACGTCTGACCTCTGTGATTGCCAACAAGGGTTTTGCCACCAAGTACTAAGTCATGTTTTGCAGAGGGGTCAAATACTTATTTCCCTAATTAATATACAAATCAATTTATAACATTTTTGACATGCGTTTTTCTGGATTTTTGTTTTTGTTATTCTGTCCCTCACTGTTCAAATAAACCTACCATTAAAATGATAGACTGATCATTTCTTTGTCAGTGGGCAAACGTACAAAATCAGCAGGGGATCAAATACTTTTTTCCCTCACTGTGTGTATATATATATATATATATATATATATATATATATATATATATATATACACACACTGCTCAAAAAAATAAAGGGAACACTTAAACAACACAATGTAACTCCAAGTCAATCACACTTCTGTGAAATCAAACTGTCCACTTAGGAAGCAACACTGATTGACAATAAATATCACATGCTGTTGTGCAAATGGAATAGACAACAGGTGGAAATTATAGGCAATTAGCAAGACACCCCCAATAAAGGACTGGTTTTGCAGGTGGTGACCACAGACCACTTCTCAGTTCCTATGCTTCCTGGCTGATGTTTTGGTCACTTTTGAATGCTGGCGGTGCTTTCACTCTAGTGGTAGCATGAGACGGAGTCTACAACCCACACAAGTGGCTCAGGTAGTGCAGCTCATCCAGGATGGCACATCAATGCGAACTGTGGCAAGAAGGTTTGCTGTGTCTGTCAGCGTAGTGTCCAGAGCATGGAGGCGCTACCAGGAGACAGGCCAGTACATCAGGAGACGTGGAGGAGGCCGTAGGAGGGCAACAACCCAGCACAGGACCGCTACCTCCGCCTTTGTGCAAGGATGAGAAGGAGGAGCACTGCCAGAGCCCTGCAAAATGACCTCCAGCAGGCCACAAATGTGCATGTGTCTGCTCAAACGGTCAGAAACAAACTCCATGAGGGTGGTATGAGGGCCCGACGTCCACAGGTGGGGGTTGTGCTTACAGCCCAACACCGTGCAGGACGTTTGGCATTTGCCAGAGAACACCAAGATTGGTGTCGCCACTGGCGCCCTGTGCTCTTCACAGATGAAAGCAGGTTCACACTGAGCACATGTGACAGACGTGACAGAGTCTGTAGACGCCGTGGAGAACGTTCTGCTGCCTGCAACATCCTCCAGCATGACCGGTTTGGCGGTGGGTCAGTCATGGTGTGGGGTGGCATTTATTTGGGGGGCCGCACAGCCCTCCATGTGCTCGCCAGAGGTAGCCTGACTGCCATTAGGTACCGAGATGAGATCCTCAGACCCCTTGTGAGACCATATGCTGGTGTGGTTGGCCCTGGGTTCCTCCTAATGCAAGACAATGCACACTGCTCAAAAAAATAAAGGGAACACTAAAATAACACATCCTAGATCTGAATGAATGAAATAATCTTATTAAATATTTTTTTCTTTACATAGTTGAATGTGCTGACAACAAAATCACACAAAAAGTATCAATGGAAATCAAATGTATCAACCCATGGAGGTCTGGATTTGGAGTCACCCTCAAAATTAAAGTGGAAAACCACACTACAGGCTGATCCATCTTTGATGTAATGTCCTTAAAACAAGTCAAAATGAGGCTCAGTAGTGTGTGTGGCCTCCACGTGCCTGTATGACCTCCCTACAACGCCTGGGCATGCTCCTGATGAGGTGGCGGATGGTCTCCTGAGGGATCTCCTCCCAGACCTAGATTAAAGCATCCGCCAACTCCTGGACAGTCTGTGGTGCAACATGGCGTTGGTGGATGGAGCGAGACATGATGTCCCAGATGTACTCAATTGGATTCAGGTCTGGGGAAAGGGCGGGCCAGTCCATAGCATCAATGCCTTCCTCTTGCAGGAACTGCTGACACACTCCAGCTACATGAAGTCTAGCATTGTCTTGCATTAGGAGGAACCCAGGGCCAGCCGCACCAGCATATAGTCGCACAAGGGGTCTGAGGATCTCATCTCTGTAACTAATGGCAGTCAGGCTACCTCTGGTGAGCACATGGAGGGCTGTGCTGCCCCCCAAAGAAATTCCACCCCACACCATGACTGACCCACCGCCAAACCGGTCATGCTGGAGGATGTTGCAGGCAGCAGAACATTCTCCACGGTGTCTCCAGACTCTGTCACGTCTGACACATGCTCAGTGTGAACCTGCTTTCATCTGTGAAGAGCACAGGGCGCCAGTGGCGAATTTGCCAATCTTGGTGTTCTCTGGCAAATGCCAAACGTCCTGCACGGTGTTGGGCTGTAAGCACAACCCCCACCTGTGGACGTCGGGCCCTCATACCACCCTCATGGAGTCTGTTTCTGACCGTTTGAGCAGACACATGCACATTTGTGGCCTGCTGGAGGTCATTTTGCAGGGCTTTGGCAGTGCTCCTCCTTGCACAAAGGCGGAGGTAGCAGTCCTGCTGCTGGGTTGTTGCCCTCCTACGGCCACCTCCACGTCTCCTGATGTACTGGCCTGTCTCCTGGTAGCACCTCCATGCTCTGGACACTACGCTGACAGACACAGCAAACCTTCTTGCCACAGTTCGCATTGATGTGCCATCCTGGATGAGCTGCACTACCTGAGCCACTTGTGTGGGTTGTAGACTCCGTCTCATGCTACCACTAGAGTGAAAGCACCGCCAGCATTCAAAAGTGACCAAAACATCAGCCAGGAAGCATAGGAACTGAGAAGTGGTCTGTGGTCACCACCTGCAAAACCAGTCCTTTATTGGGGGTGTCTTGCTAATTGCCTATAATTTCCACCTGTTGTCTATTCCATTTGCACAACAGCATGTGAAATGTATTGTCAATCAGTGTTGCTTCCTAAGTGGACAGTTTGATTTCACAGAAGTGTGATTGACTTGGAGTTACAGAAGGCAGTGCAGCTTTGATTTCCAGAACGGGTGATTTCCAATTAGCAGGCCGGGGGTCTGATTGCTCATTTATTTTTGTATTTATTTATTTGCACCAAAGAAAATAAGTGATAGACAACAATACAGATGAAAACAAACCCTGAAATAAAAACATGGTGTGCAGGTGTTGTTGGCTTATTTGAAAATATTTGAAAATCACACCACAAAATAAATAATATACAATACAGAAGTAAAAAAAAAAAAGGTTTGTTAAAACAGATAACAAAACCTACTAATTATAAATGTATAAATGAATTGATCAGTAATCATGAAAAAAATGTGTGTGTGCATGTGAGTGTGTGAGAGTTAGGCTATATAGAGGAGATTACTGAGTAGTTTGGTTCATCAGGCTGACCCCCAGTCTTCACTTGAAGTTATTGAGGGATGATGATGTTTTGGCAATGTGAAGATAAGAATTCCAGAGTATGGTACCTCTATATCTGATAGAGAATTGACTATGTGAGATGTGACAGTGGGGATGATGAAGGTTATTGCAGTGTCTTGTGTTATATAGATGGATTTCAGAATTAACCTGGAAGAATCCATTGAAGACTTTAGGTAAACTGTCTGGGAGGTATGAGTATTTGTAGATAAAAGTGCATAATTGGCGTACATTAATGTCGTAAATAGACAAGATATTGAGTTTCTTAAACAAAGGCGCAGATGGAGCCAGGTAATTAGATGAGGTGGCTAGTCTTGCAAATCTATTTTGTATGATTAGTAATTTGTGTAGTTAGGAGCAATGTTCCCTCTAAGCTGCGCGCGTGTGTGGGCGCAGAAGAAATATGAGCCTGCGCAGAGAAGCACGAGATTGAACTTCACTCAACATTCTACAGTTTTCCCATTTAGTTAACACTATCAACATTTCGCTCTACTGTGGGAATTGTGATCGAATCAACACATTATCAAACCCTGTGGCACGCCACAGGATATCTTGGCCCTGGTAGATGCACAGCCGTTTGCATAAACATATTGTTCTCTATCATAAACGTAACTCTATAGCCAATTATATGTATAATCATGAAAACCGTAATAATGCAATTTAGAAAGTAATATTTCATGATCAACCGTGTGAAACGCTTTAAATGTAAAAGAATGCCGAGAGCGTATTGATTGTTGTTCAAGGCTGTAAAGATTTTATCCACAAGTTGCAAAAGAGCCATATCTGTGGAGTCGTTTTTAACAAAAAACATATTGGTGCTCATATAGAATACAGTGTTGATTTAAATGATTCAACATTCTCTTATACACATATTTTTCTAGGATTTTAGAAAAACATGGTAGTACAGATATTGGGCGATAATTTGTAAAAGATCTGGGATCCCCAGATTTATAGAGGGTGATAACTTTGGCAATTTTCTCATCTTTAGGAACAATACCATTGCATTGATTTGGCGAAGATATACATTAGAGGCTCAGTAATCAAGGAAGACACTGATTTCACCAAAGAGGCACCAATCTCATCATGACCTGCTGCTGATACCTTTAAGTTACCAATTACCTCCATCACCTCCATTACATCAGGAGGATCAAACTGAAGCAGAGAAGGGAAATGTCACTTAATGTATTCCAAGGGATTTCCATCAGTTTTCTCAGTTTTCTTTGACAGAGAGGAACCCACATTCACAAAAAAGTTATTAAATGCACATTAAATAACATCAGGATCACTATAGGTCTTATTTCCAACAATAAATTGAGATGGGATAGTTGTAGATGCCTTTTTCTTATTCAACCGTATACTTTTTGTAACTTGCAGAATTCAGGGGAGAGGGATGTGTGAGAAACTTTTTATACAACTAGTTTTTTTAACTGACAATTTTTTGAGACCGGTTGTAAACCGAGGTTTCCAGAAACAATCTGCTGCTCTCTTATTTTATTTAACTAACGGAAAGCAGTGGTGAAATACAGAATTGGAAGATGTGAGAAAAGTATTGTAAGCAGACTCCACATTGGCCTGATTATAAACATTTTCCCATTAAATATCATCAATCAACATCTTAAAGCGTTGTGTTACTTTAGTTAAATATTCTACCCTTAATGCTACTAATCATTCCCATCGGTTCATTTCCAGCTGCCAAAACGAAGTGGAAAATTGGAAGTGGTCAGAAATGTCAGTATAAAGTATACCTGTTTTAGCCACATTTTTCAAAGAATTTGGAAAAATATTATCAATAAGGATGGCAGATGAACTGGTCACTCTTGTAGGCTTATAGATGAGCGATTAAAATAGCTGGAGTATAAAGTATTCAAAAAGTCAGATGTCAGTAAGTGGTTCTCACTTTTAAATAAGTTTATGTTGTAATCACCCAATAGAAAACAAATGTTATCTTAATTATTAATCAAATCCAAGGTTGATGCAAGGATATCAATACAACTCCCAATGTCAGAATCGAGTGGCTGATAGATGCATCCCATTACCACCAAAAAATGAAGAGATTCAACATGTTATCAGATGCAAGTGCGAGGTCCTCTCTTACAAAGAATTGATAACGTTTATGAACAAAAATGGACACTCCTCCTCCCACTCTTGAGGTTCTACAGTGGTGAACAGCATTATAAGTAGTACTTGTGACTTACATTACTTGTGACTGTCGTTGTGGACTTAGATTAGTTTCAGGTCTATTTGTGTAACAGTCTTGCTAATTTGTGGGCGTGTTGTATAGTAGGGGGTGTTTTCTTCGCCTCTGCCAGGCAATCAGCAATCAGTGCAGGGAGGTCTATCACCTTGGCTAGGCAATTAGTGCTAGTACTTCAGTCTCCCCTGTTTTGTCAACAAAACCATGACTGTCGCCGAAACAAAGACGTTCTGCCAAGTTGTTCTGTTGAGTTGTTTGAGGAAGGAAAGAGAAAAAGGCTTTACACCACTCTCACACATACAGTTGAAGTCGGAAGTTTATGTACACCATAGCCAAATACATTTAAACTCAGTTTTTCACAATTCCTGACATGTAATCCTAGTACAAATTCCCTGTCAGTTAGGATCACCACTTTATTTTAAGAATGTGAAATGTCAGAATAATAGTAGAGAGAATGATTTATTCCAGCTTTAATTTCTTTCCTCACATTCCCAGTGGGTCAGAAGTTTACATACACTCAATTAGTATTTGGTAGCATTGCCTTTAAATGGTTTAACTTGGGTCAAACATTTCGGGTAGCCTTCCACAAGCTTCCCACAATAAGCTGGGTGAATTTTGGTCCATTCCTCCTGACAGAGCTGGTGTACTCACAAGGCAGACAATACACTTGACATCATCTTAGAGGCTGTTCACCTACTAATCTCACTGGAACCCCCCTCCATGTCTCTGATTACTACTTTGTTTCCTTTTCTCTCCATCTTTCCTACAACCCTACCCACTCAGCCTCTCCCCAGATGTTCATGCGCCACCGCAATCTTCGCTCTCTTGCTCCTACTACTCTCCTCTTCTATCTTATCCTCTCTCCCTTCTGCTAAATCCTTCTCCCTCCTGTGTCCCAACTTTGCCTCTTCGACCTTACTCCCTTTCCGCATCATTTGACTCTCACTGTCCCCTTTCTTCCCGGCTGGCTCGAACCTCCCTTCACACTCTGTGGCTAAATGACTCACTGCGTACTAACAGAAGAGGGCTGCGGGTAGCTGAGCAAAAATGGAGGAAAAGTAAACTTCCGTTGGACCTATCATACTTCCACTCCCTCCTCTCTACGGCTGTGACGATTATGGAATTTTGGTTAACGATTAATTGTCATGCAAATGGCCATGGTTAGTCATATTTTTTATTTTATTTTTAAAGCTTGTAATGTATCATCATTAATATTTGAAAATTAGCTACAACATACTGTACCTAATGAGTAAAACACAGCTTTGGTGATACCCCTGTCTCAAAAACAAATGGTTCTGACCGATTGGAACTTTTGGAAATGACGCTTCTAATCCTGACCATGCAGTTCTGCTCATAAAATTATTACTAACTTGACCCTCTTAATATGAAAATGTAACTGCTATTGTGTAAACTATATCTACTTGAAAATAAAGCAGGCTCTGTCGTAGCCGGCCGCGACCGGGAGACCCATGGGGCGGCGCACAATTGGCCCAGCGTCGTCCAGGGTAGGGGAGGGAATGGCCGGCAGGGATGTAGCTCAGTTGGTAGAGCATGGCGTTTGCAACGCCAGGGTTGTGGGTTTGATTCCCACGGGGGGCCAGTATGAAAAATACAAAAAAGAATGTATGCACTCACTAACTGTAAGTCGCTCTGGATAAGAGCGTCTGCTAAATGACTAAAATGTAAATGTAAATGAATCCCCCCCACTTCCTAAAATTAATGTATTAGACAATGTTTTTTTGTTCAGTTATTGTCCATAATTGTCAGTTACACGATTAGATGATTATTGTGCCAGCCCTACTCCTCTCTACTTTCTCTTCCTCTGTATCAGCTGCTAAGGCCACTTTCTATCACTCTACATTTCAAGCTTCTGCCTCCAACCCTGGGAAACACTTCTCCAACCTCCTTAATCCTCTTTGCAAACAACTTTGTCAACCACTTTGAAAAAAAAGGCTGACGACATCCACTCCTCATTCATGATCCCAATGATCCCACTCACACAGAACTACCTTAGGCCTTGACCTCTTTCTCCCCTCTCTCTCCAGCTGAAATCATGCAACTAGTGATATCCGGCCGCCCAACAACCTGCCCACTTGACCCGATCCCCTCCTACCTTCTCCAGACCATCTCTGGAGATACTCACCCATTCACCACTTCCCTCATCAACTCATCCCTGACCACTGGCTGCGTCCCCTCTGACTTCAAAATGGCCAGTCGCTCCCCTTAAGAAACCAACACTCGACCCCTGACTTCAAACTACAGAGCGGTATCCCTTCTTTATTTTGTTTCCAAAACACTTGAGCGTAATGTCTCTGACCAACTCTCTTGTTATCTCTCTCAGAACGATCTTCTTGACCCTAACCAGTCAGGCTTATAGGCGGCTCACTCAACTGAGATCACTCTTCTCTGTGTCACAGAGGCTCTCTGCAATGCCAAAGCTGACTCTCTCGCCTCTGTTCAAATCTCCTAGAGCTATCTGCTGCCTTTGACACCGTGAACCATCAGATCCTCCTCTCCACCCTCTCAGGGTTGGGCGTCTCAGGCTCTGCACACTCCTGGATCGCATCCTACCTGGCAGGTTGCTCCTACCAGGTGGCGTGGAGAGGATCTGTTTCTGCACCATGTGCTCTCACTACTGGTTTCCCGCAGGGCTCAGCTCTAGGCCCTCTCCTCTGTTCTCTATACACCAAGTCACTCGGCTTACTCATATCCTCACATGGTATCTCCTATCATATGCTGATGACACTCAAATACTCTTCTCCTTCCCCCCCTTCTGACACCCAGGTGGCGACACACATCTATGCGTGCCTTACAGAGATCTCTGCTTGGATGTTGGCCCGCCACCTCAAATTCAACCTCAACAAAACGGAGCTACTCTTCCTCCCGGGAAAGGCCTGTTTGCTCCAAGACCTATCACGGTTGACAACTCCACAGTGTCCCCCTCCAAGAGTGCAAAGAACCTTGGCGTGACCCTGGACAACACCCTGTCGTTCTATGCAAACGTCAAAGCAGTGACTCGCTCCTGCAGGTTCATGCTCTACAACATCCGTAGAGTACGACCCTACCTCACACAGGAAGTGCAGCAGGTCCTAATCCAGGCACATCTTCCGTCTAGACTACTGCAACTCTCTGTTGGCTGGGCTCCCCGCTTGCGCCATCAAACCCCTGCAACTTATCCAGAATACCGCGGCCCGCCTGCAGTTTAACCTTCCTAAGTTCTGCCATGTCCCCCTGCTCCTCTGCACACTCCACTGACTTCCAGTCGAAGCTTGCATCATTTTCAACACCCCGGTGCTTGCCTATGGAGCAGCAAGGGGAAATGCCCCTCCTTACCTTCAGGCTATGCTCAAACCCTACATCCCAACCCGAGCACTCTGTTCCGCCAGCTCTGGTCTCTTGGCCCTCCAACTCAGCCCAGTCAAAGCTCTTCTCTGTCCTGGTACCCCAATGGTGGAACAAGCTTCCCCCTAAAGTCAGGACAGCAGAGTCCCTGCCCATCTTCTGAAAATGTCTAAAAACCCTATCTCTTTAAAACTCAAAAAAAAGAAAAAAGGCATTTGTCTTTTCTTACTAGCACTGACTTTGCTGATAAATAATTTGTTGAGGGAAAATGTACTTGATACGATTGTGAAGTGTTGTTGTCTCACTTAGCTATCTTAAGATGAACGCAGTAATTGTAAGTCCCTCTGGATAATAGCGTCTGCTAAATGACTAAAATGTAATGTAAAATGTAGTGTGCACTATATCTCTCTGACTGAGGAAATGTGTGAGTG
The DNA here is from genome assembly GCF_020615455.1 of Coregonus clupeaformis. NCBI lineage: Eukaryota > Metazoa > Chordata > Actinopteri > Salmoniformes > Salmonidae > Coregonus > Coregonus clupeaformis. The sequence continues at coordinate 589,334 of NC_059204.1, read as the reverse complement.
CATGTGTATCTGTGTGTGTTTACGTGTATATGTGTGTATCAGCGTCACAGTAACATCATTGTGGTCATTCAGAAACCAAGTTGAACTCTTGTCAAACCTATGCTCAATTCCTCCCTCATTTTCTTCCCCCTCTCTCACGCGCTCTCTCTCCCCCCCTCTCTACTGCCTCTGTCTCTCTCTCTCTGGCTGACAGGGGTTTCATTTCCTGGCCAAACATTCATTTAGGGGATTTTCAGTTTGATTTTCCGTAAACACAGGTAACCCAGGGTGCCAGCAGAGAGAGGACTGTGTGTGTGTGTGTGTGTGTGTGTGTGTGTGTAAGTTAGTGTCTGCGTGTGTGTGTGTGTGTGAATGAATGGCGGTTAACAAACCAATTGCACATTAGATGACGCCTTGGGAGAATGTTGATATTTGTTGCTTACTGCATACATTTTTACTAAACAGTGTATGATTAGTACACAGTATACACTTTTATTAAGCAGTAGGCAAGAACAATTTCGAACATGGCCTGTGTGTGTCTGTGTTTGGTTCCTTGGTGTCCTTACCTTGGCTGATGACGGCCTTACGGTTCCGTCCGTCCAGGTCAGCTCTTTCGATGACGTGATGCTTGGCGTCCACCCAGTACATGCGGTGCCCGGCGTAGTCGATGGTCAGCCCGTTGGGCCAGAACAAGTGTGTGTCGGCGATGATGCGCCGGTTGGAGCCGTCCATGTTGGCATACTCGATACGAGGAGTGTTACCCCAGTCCGTCCAGTAGATCTTGCTGTGGGGGGTGGAAAAAGTCAGGGAAACTTAGGGTTAGGTTGTCGTTGTCCAACAAAAAGATAGGTCACATACAGTTGAAGTCGGAAGTTTACACACACTTAGGTTGGAGTCATTAAAACTCGTTTTTCAACCACTCCACAAATTTCTTGTTAACAAACTACAGTTTTGGCAAGTCGATTAGGACATCTACTTTGTACATGACACAAGTCATTTTTCCAACAATTGTTTACAGAGAAATTATTTCACTTATAATTCACTGTATCACAATTCCAGTGGGTCAGAAGTTTACATACACTAAGTTGACTGTGCCTTTAAACAGCTTGGAAAATTCCAGAAAATGATGTAATGGCTTTAGAAGCTCCTGATAGACTAATTTACATCATTTGAGTCAATTGGAGGTGTACCTGCATAAACACCATTGGACCACGCAGCCGTCATACCGCTCAGGAAGGAGACGCGTTCTGTCTCCTAGAGATGAACGTGCTTTGGTGCGAAAAGTGCAAATCAATCCCAGAACAACAGCAAAGGACCTTGTGAAGATGCTGGAGGAAACAGGTACAAAAGTATCTATCTCCACAGTAAAATGAGTCCTATATCGACATAACCTGAAAGGCCGCTCAGCAAGGAAGAAGCCACTGCTCCAAAGCCGCCATAAAAAAGACAGACTACGGTTTGCAACTGCACATGGGGACAAAGATCATACTTTTTGGAGAAATGTCCTCTGGTCTGATGAAACAAAAATAACAGTTTGGCCATAATGACCATCGTTATGTTTGGAGGAAAAAGGGGGTAGCTTGCAAGCCGAAGAACACCATCCCAACCGTGAAGCACGGGGTGGCAGCATCACACTGTGGGGGTGCTTTGCTGCAGGAGGGACTGGTGCACTTCACAAAATAGATGGCATCATTAGGAAGGAAAATTATGTGGATATATTGAAGCAACATCTCAAGATATCAGTCAGGAAGTTAAAGCTTGATCGCAAATGGGTCTTCCAAATGGAAAATGACCCCAAGCATTCTTCCAAAGTTGTGACAAAATGGCTTAAGGACATCAAAGTCAAGGTATTGGAGTGGCCATCACAAAGCCCTGACCTCAATCCTATAGAAAATGTGTGGGCAGAACTGAAAAAGCATGTGCGAGCAAGGAGGCCTACAAACCTGACTCAGTTACACCAGCTCTGTCAGGAGGAATGGGCCAAAATTCACCCAACTTATTGTGGGAAGCTTGTGGAAGGCTACCCGAAACGTTTGACCCAAGTTAAACAATTTAAAGGCAATGCTACCAAATACTAATTGACTGTGTGTAAACTTCTGACCCACTGGGAATGTGATGAAAGAAATAAAAGCTGAAATAAATCATTCTCTCTACTATTATTCTGACATTTCACGTTCTTAAAATAAAGTGGTGATCCTAACTGACCTAAGACAGGGAATTCTTACTAGGATTAAATGTCAGGAATTGTGAAAAACTGAGTTTAAATGTATTTGGCTAAGGTGTATGTAAACTTCCGACTTCAACTGTATCATAGGACAAGCACCATTCAGACCTGGGATCGAATAGTACTTGTTTTCTTTAAATAATAATTTGCTGCGCAAGATCAAGTTTTCCTGGTGCAATGGAACCAATGCAGTAGTCCCATAAGTGCAAACTGTAGGAGAAAAATCACGTATTTACCTGATTTGTTTAATATGAATAGTTAACTATTAATATTCTTAACAATAGTAGAGACATTTCTTAACTATCAATGCTGTGATTTTCATAAGGATGGTTCCCTCTAGCTCCCTGCAGCTGGTCTGGGCATGTAGTCAAGGACATGAGATAGAGATAAACTTGAGGAACAGATAGACCTGTATTGTTTAATTTCTCGTTGCTTCTGAGTAACCTGGTCACACGGCTTAAGACAAAGAGTGTCACGTTCGTTGAAGGACGGGTCAGACGAAGGCGCAGCGTGATATGCGTACATGTTTATTTAACTGATCAACACATGACAAAACAACAAACAAACAAACGAACGAAACGTGAAGTCCTAAGGCTACAACCCATACAAGCCTCTAACCGAAACAAGATCCCACAACTAAACAGTGCCAATAGGCTGCCTAAGTATGATCCCCAATCAGGGACAACGAGCGACAGCTGCCTCTGATTGGGAACCACACCGGCCAACATAGATCTACACATACTAGAATAACAACATAGAAAATACTACATAGAACTGACTCAACATATAAGAGTCCCCTGAGTCAGGGCGTGACAGTACCCCCCCCCCCCCAAAGGTGCGGACTCCGACCGCACCAACCTGACATGACAGGGAAGGGTCCGGGTGGGCATTTCGCCTCGGAGGCGGATTCGGCTCCGGGCGTGACGACCACATACTCTCCGCCTCCCTGTTGCGCCCCTGGTCTGCTCTGGACCTCGGCGCGCTGCTTCCCCTCTCCTTCCTCCCACGATACTCCAAGCCCTGTCTGGATCCTGGTGTGGGAGACCCCGAAACTGGAGAGGGGCTGACGTCTGGGTCTGGACCGGAACCGCTGACCGGAGCTGGACTGGGCACCGGTGGAGGGGACTGCTCTAGCTCCTGAGTGGAGCCGCTGACCGGAGCTGGATCAGGCACCGGTGGAGCGGACTACTCTGGCTCCGGAGTGGAGCCACTGA